>NC_057711.1:138531972-138611730 GCF_004010195.1 Chiloscyllium plagiosum | reverse complement strand
TCTTTTTCATAGGATGATGATGTCAGCTTGTATGAAGGGGCATAACTACAAATTGAGGGGTGATAGTTTTAACACAGATGTCAGAGGCAGGTTCTTTACTCAGAGAGTGGTAAGGGCGTGGAATGCCCTACCTGCCAATGTAGACAACTCAGCCACATTAGGGAGATTTAAACAATCCTTGGATAAGCACATGGATGATTTTGGGATAGTGTAGGGGGAACGAGCTAACAATAGTTCACAGGCGGGCGTAACATTGAGGGCTGAAAGACCTGTTCTGCGCTGTATTGTTCTATGTTCTATGAATATGAGGGTCAAAGGGCTGCCACTGAATGAAGGAATTGTCAGTACATCCAGGAAATTCAGCTGCGGAATCCACTGCCTGTTGTCACAAGTCAGTTCCATATTGAAGAAGTAAATGGATATAGTTAGTGGTGTCCCTTTAGATAAGTATAATAGATTCGCATGCAGTTAATGCATTTGCATCATGGGGAAGCCTGCAGTAAGGCACAACCTTATAGTGTCATAGAACCACATACATAATCCCAAACTAAACTAGTCCCACCTCCCTCCAAATCTTCCTATTCATGCACTTATCTAAGTGTGTTTTGAACATTGTAACTGTACCCACATCCATCACTTCCTCAGGAAGTTCATTTCATAGGCAAACCACCCTCTATGTAAAACATTTGCCCCTCATGTATACTGTGTTCTGAAACTCACTCCATTGGGCTGGCCATATGCTCAGAATGCCTGAGTTCCGACTGTCAAAGCAAATCTCCTTCCCCAGTTGAAGGAAGGCAGTTGAATGAGAGGTGGGTAAGATAAGCATTTCAAGACACCCTGAAAGTTTCCCTCAAGAAATACAACATAGATGTCAACATGTGACAGACCCTCAGTAAGAAGAAATTGTCTTGGAGGAACTTCCTGGATTAAAGGACACAATTCTTTGAGAACACCCATTGGCATAAGGAAGTAATGAAGAGGAACCAAAGAAAGGAGTGCCAGCAATCTTAAGGCCAGGGATCAATGTCACCTCCTGGAAATACTTACAGAATGTGGGGTTGGAGATATGGTTCTAAGATTAGGCCACACAAAAACCCACACAGCCCACAAGCAGTGACATTGACAATATACTCAGTGGACAAATATACTCATTGAGGGATTTCAATGACGGGTAAGCTTGAAATGACCCTGTGACAAATGCTGGTGACCTTCACAGCCACAGGAATTGGTGACCATGCCCTAGCTTGAGGCTTGAGTAATGTCTGCAGCTAATGACCTGTCACTGACTATCTCTTCATGTATTGTTGCTCACTGAAGTTGGTGCAGGAAAGGTGGTCTCTGAACCTTTGCAGATATGGTCTTCTGCCAAGTGCCCTGCTTCTTTCCCTCCACCTGACAGCTTGTCTTGCTCTGTAATTTCTTTCCTTGCTCTCCCAATTTCTTGTTAGAGACAGTTCTACTGGGCCGCCCTTTCAAAATGGCAATGGTGCCCTACAGTCAGTGCTGTTTAATGACTGACCGGGTTATCTCCATTACTTCCTGTAATGAGATGGTGCGCTGAATTCTCTCTGTCTTTAGTGACGGGGTGGATCTTGGACACCATCTTAAAATCTTTGGAGGCTCTGTAAATATCTAGAAAATGGTTACATTATGTGACCTGAAATACTCCACAAAAGCTGGTATCCCATGATTAGGTCATCCTTTAGTTACACGTGGAGAGGCCTAGAGACTGACCCAGCTCCCTCACAGCCAGCTCTCCGAGTTAACAGAACCTCTGACACTCCCTGTTTATATCCAGGACTCCCTGATTGAACCAGATTAACAGCCCCAACCAGGGAACTCATATTGAACGAGGTCCACCTGGCTGACCTCGTTACAATTACTACAGACCTAATTAAACTCTCTAATTTTCCAGTGTTCTAGTAAAATAATATTGCAGAAGTGATGTTGGTTTAGGAAGAGAGTTTTTGATATGTAAACACAAGGAACAATTTGAACACTGTAAATGAGGTGAATACTGTCAGATTCTCAAGTTACTTGGTCAGGCTCCAAAATGGCGCCTATTACTTGAATTTTTTTTGTGATAGTCATTCAATACAAGTAACACTTGAAAGATATTTAGACAACTATTTTCTTTATAATGGGCAAAACTTAAACTAATGTGACTTAAGCTGCATATTCATAGCCTAGCAGAATCTTGAACGAAAGTATGTTTATTCCATTTCCAGCATTTGCCAAAAAAGGATAAATACAACTATACAAAACAGTGCTGTCAACAAAATAATGAATTGGGCAGTACGGGAAGTTACAGAACCAAAATTATCAGCAGCAGAAGCTAGTGTACACAGGCCTTGACTGAGGAAGGGAAGTCACGTTAATGTATTAAACAGCATAGAATGTTCCAAAATAGTAATGACTCCGGAAAACAATTTAAGGTTATTATATTATTTCTGTTTCAGATAAGCAAAGCCAGAGATATTTGCTCTTCCTTTTTCCATTTCAGATATACTTTTTAAAATTTCCACAGGCTTAATAAAGCATACTTGCTGGATAAATTTCAGCTTTCTTTCAATTAAATGTTTATTCAATGGTATTCCCCCTCGTAAATATTGTTGTTCATAATTTAGAAACATATATGTTTCCATGCAAGATAATAGGTAAGTTAGCATGGTGGTTATGTTATTAAGCTAGTAATCGAGATGCTTTGACTAATAATGGGGAAACTTGATTTCAGATCCCACTACAGTAACTGGAAATTTAAATTAATTTATCTAAATAATCTTAAATTTAAAAAAAAACTAGTTTTTAGCAATAATGATAATGAAACTACCAGATTGTTGCTTTGAAAAGAAATCAACTCACAGATAGCCTTTAGGGAAGGAAATATGCCATCTTTACCATGAGCAAAAACAGAAATTGCTGGAAAAACTCAGTAGGTCTGGCAGCATCTTTGGTGAGAAATTAGAGGTAACGTTTCAGGTCGAGTGAACCATCTTTACGACATTTTTGTCCACATGTGACTCCAGGTTCACAACAATGTGGTTGACTTTTACTGCTCTCTGTGAAGACCAAGCAAGACATTCGGTTACATTAAACTGCTGACGCAAATATAATAAGACTACTGCTAGATGTCACTAGCTGCAGAAACTTGAGCTTTGAATTTCAGAGCTGGAGTGGAGCTGGAGTGCGTTTGTAAGGTTGTGGTTTATGTGGAGAGTATATTCAGAGAGGTGGCTGGACTTCAGGTTAGCAGAACAGAGTCAGTAGGGAATGGATGACCACCAGGAAGTCTAAGAGATCCAAGCGGGTACTGCAGGAATCTCCTTGGGTCTTGCTCATGGATTGGTTTTCCATGTTGGATACTGGTGACGGGGATGATTCCTCAGAATGCCAAGCCATGTCCGTGGCACAGTGGCTGTACAAGTGGGAGGAAGAAACAGTGAAAAGCTGTGTTGATTGAATCAAGATTTCTTATAGGGGAGATCGGATGGCTTTTATCTAACCTCAGGATGGTTTGTCATCTCCCTCTATTCAGGAAAACGGGATAACATGAAGCATCCGCAAGATATTCTTCTGGAGGTAGGGTGAATAGGCAACGGAGTGAGTGGTCCATATTGATAACAGTAATCTAGGTCGGAAGGGGGTTGTGCCCTGAAAGCAGATTTCAGAGAGCTGGGAAGGAAACTGAAAAGGAGGAGCACTGAAGCAGTCATAGAAATGTACAACATGGAAACATTTGGTCCAACATGTACATGCCGACCAGATATCTTAAATTAATCTAGACCCATTTGCTAATATTTGGCCAAATCCCTCTAAACCTTTCCTATTTATATACCCACCTGCATGCCTTTTAAATGTTGTAATTGTACCAGCCTCCACCACTTTCTCTGGCAGTTCATTCCATACACACCACCACCCTCTCTCTGCATGAAAATGTTGCCCCTTAGGTCCCTTTTAAATCTTTCCCCTCTCACCTTAACGCTATGCCCTCTAATTTTGGACTCATACTCTGGGGAAAAGACCTTGACTATTTACCCTATCCATGCCCATCATGATTTTATAAACCTTGATAGGGTTACCCCTCAGCCTCTGACACTCCAGGGAAAATAGCCCCAGCCTATTCTGTCTTTACCTGTAGCTCAAACCCTCCAACCCCAGCAACATCCTTGCAAATGTTTTCTGCACCCTTTCAAATTTAATGACATCTTGCCTATAGCAGGGAGACCAGAATTGAACACAGTATTCCAAAAGTGGTCTAACTACAGTCTTCTCAGGATTACTTCCATAGAAATAGGAGAATTGAACATTTCAGTATGTGCCTGGAGAACTGGGGTAGAATAGATGCCATTAGATTTCTGCAGCAGAAGGGGTGTGTACAAGATGGATGAGTTTAGTCTTAGCAGGACTGGGACTGAGAGATTTGCTGGTGCTGTTGTGAAGGGTTTAAACCAGATTGGTAAAGGGGTAGCAAACTGAGAGGGAGCTCAGATTTGAGGAAAACTAGACTACTAAAAGGAAATGGAAAAGTGGAAAGCAAATAAAAGATTAACAAAATACAGACAAATATCAACAGGATCAGAATAGCGAATAATGTTCAAAAAACAGAATTAAAGACACTCAATCTGAATGCATCATAACATTCACAAAATAATTGGTTTGAATGCAAAAATTGAGGTGATTGGGGTGATTTACTTGCCATTACCTACAAGTGGCTGCAGTGTGACTGAGATTGGGAATTGAATATCCAAGGTTATTTGACAATTAGGTGGGATTAGCAAAAAGGGAAAAGAAGTGAGGTAGTATTCTAAGTAAGAGATGCTTGCTTACAAAGGATCAAGGTATAGACTCAAACATAAAATAAAGCAAAGAAGTGCGGGGATGTTGGAGATCTAAAGCAAAAACAGAATTGGCTGGTGAAACTCAGCAGGCCTGTCAGCACCTGTGGGAAGAAAGCAGAGTTAATGTTTTGAGTCCAGTGACCCTTTTTCAGATATAGAACCAGTCAGGGTAGAGCCAAGAAACAGTCAGGGCAGCAAACATTGGTGGGTATTGTTTATAGGCCACCAGACTGTTGATGCCTGTTTGAGTCCAGCAATCACCAGCTGGGATTGTCAGCTGCATCTACTGGTGTATACAGAGAGGAAAAAAGTCAAGTACTATCTTCACCTGGCTACTATCAGTTCTGAAGAAGAATCACTGGAAATGTTAACTCTGCTTTCTCTTGCGACAGACGATGCCAAATCTGCTGAGTATTGTCAGAAATTTCTGTTTTAGTTTCAGATCTTCAGCATTCGCTATTCTTTGCTTTACTATTGCTGAGTGAGCAACATTCTTTCATTTTAGATTCTTAATTTGAATAGATATTGGCATCAGTGAAAATCCTTCTGTTTCCATCAGGCAAAAATGGAGGATGTGCAAAAATGGATGAATGTTCCGGAAATTTGTTTCACCAGCCTACAAGCTATTTTGAGCTAATTTGGAACATTTGCTAAGAGATTCCAGCACTGGAAGAGGGTCCTCAATAGAGCAAATTACATATGTTCACTTACAATTCACCTTTCAACTTTTGTAGCTTGTTTCGCAATAAGATGATTGCAAGAATGGAATTTTTGAAAATATAATAACCTATAATTATGCTGTGAATATTTTTATTTCAACATTTTATTTTTGGTGAAAAATGATGAGAATATATCTTTAAAAATTCCATTTTATCCTGCCAGTTTTCCTCTCTTTATCTGGTGGTAGAGCTACTCAGCTGCTTTCTCAGTAGGGTTCCACAGACAATGATTATTCTCCGCTGTCTCAATATTGCGAGAGATTGAGAGGTAGGAGTCAAGGACAATATACTCTCCAATCCATCAATTTTCTGGTTTATCTATTAATCAGACAAACTCTCTGTGGACTCATGACAGGCAGTCAACACAGTTTTGTTTTTAAGAACAAAGACAATATGTTGCAGAAAACAAAATCTTAGTGTAGTTTTAACAATAACCTGAACCAGTGTAATAACAGTTTTGAGTACAAGTCAAGCTGGTCATTTCAAGAATGTCTGTAGGTACTGAATTAGGTGTAATATAAATCCATGATTTTAGTGTCTAAAGGAATTTGGCACCTAAAGACTATTATTTGGTTTCTTCCGGTATTTACATGTTGCAGAAAATGAAAATAAGGAACATTCAATGTGTATACGCCGATTGTCTCAACACCTGATTTAGTTTATATGTGGCCAGAGTTAGTTTTGCTTTCAGTTCACTTGATGCCTCGTTTCATATGTTTGAGAATGGTCCTTTAATTTTACGTAATGCACTTTGTTTGACTATATGTGTATGGTATTTGGATAGACCTATTATCACTCCCATTATGCTGCTAACACGTCTACCTTTGAGGCCTCTCTATATCAATGGTCTAATAATATCAGAATAATGGTGAGGGCTACAGTGCAAAATTATAAAAAGCGGAACTGTGACTATCAAAAACCTAATGACAAAGATTAAACAGGGTGCCGGGGGAAGGAGAAACTCTGTGCATAGATTATTTTGCCCTGAACTGGAAATGAATCCAAATATAATACCTGGTTCTTGTCCTAGGAGCCGATTTAAAGCTGCTGTTGGTATTCTATCTGGTGTTGCCACATGTCTTGCGTTTGTGAAACCAGCAATCAATAACATCTCATTGATGACATTAGGAGTCCCCTGTACAGCTCTACTTGTGGCTGAATTAAAAAGGTGAGTCATTACAAACTGCCGCATGCACATATAACTACTCCACTTCATGCTACGAGATACCTTTCATTGAACTGTTTTTGAAACGGTTGTTCTGTCATCATATGTTCTTATACAGAATTTGTATCTAATGTAAGGAAGAAACTTGTTTTTAATCCTGGAATATCAATTCTGTAATCATGTGTGTGGAACTGAATTTTAGTTTTGGAGCAGGAAGCAGGGGTCAGAATGTTTTATGATGGGAGCAAAACATTTTAGGATTTTCATTTTAATTGGAATAGAGATTGCCAGGAGAAGGTGACGGTAGAGGATAAGAAACTGAGACGGTGCTTCAAAATGAAGATATCCTCTAAACACGCTTCATAAAACTTTAAATACAAATCACATTGAACAGCCACTATAAGGGGCATGGTGATGATTTCCATCAACAGGGAAATCCATCTTCTGCTGCAACAACATCCACATCGTTAGAGAGGGTCTGTCACCCTGACTGAGGGCTGGCCCCTCTGCCTGCCACTGGTAGCCTGCATCTTGGAATCATAGAATCCCTACAGTGTGGAAAGAGACCATTCGGACCATCGACTCCACGCCAACCCTCTGGCGAACATCTCACCCAGACCCAGACCCAGCCCCCACCCTATCCCCATAGCCCCACATTTGCCATGAATAACCCATCTAGCCTGGACAACCACTGGACACTCCAGACAATTTAGCTTGGCCAATCCACCGAACCTGTACGTCTTTGGGCTGAGAGAGGAAACCGGAGCATCTGAAGGAAATCCACCCAAACACTGGGAGAATGTGCAAACTCCATGCAGTTAGGCAAAGTCTTTTCCCTGGGGTCGGGGAGTCCAGAACTAGAGGGCATAGGTTTAGAGTGAGAGGGAAAAGATATAAAAGAGACCTACAGGGCAATGTTTTCACACAGAGGGTGGTACGTATATGGAATGAGCTGCCAGAGGAAGTGGTGGAGGCTGGTACAATTGCAACATTTAAGAGACATTTGGATGGGTATATGAATAGGAAGGGTTTGGAGGCATTTGGGCCGGGTGCTGGCAGGTGGGACTAGATTGGGTTGGGATATCTGGCCAGCATGGACAAGTTGGACAGAAGGGTCTGTTTCCATGCTGTACATCTCTATGACTCTAAACAAACTATTTTCAAGCTGGCTGGCAGAGAAAAGTGGAGTGTCATAAGGATCAATGCTGGGGACTCAGTTAATTACAATCTGCATTAACTTGAAATTGATTTTAGATAATAAGAAAATTAGCAATGGTGATTTGGGAGCGCAGAGAACTTCAATGCATAACAAAATGGTGCAGCATGTCAAAGTAGCTGCTAATTTGCTGGAGCCAAGACTAAATCCACAGTCATGCAGCTCAAAAACTTCTTTTCTTCTGGATAATGTATGAATGGGAGTTATGTAATTCAGATTTGTCAGTTACACATTACACCCTATAGGTAAGGACTAACCTTTATAGCATTTTGCTCACTTTTCTATAGCCCATAAGCCCAGTTTCATATTTACCCTTTATTGGATTAGTTTTCCAGTTGCCAGTTAAGGTGAACAGCATAGATAAGGTGAACAGCAATGATTTTTCCCTAGGCTGGGGGAGTTCGAAACTAGGGGTCATATTTTTAAGGTGAAAGGAGAAAGTTTTAAAAAGGATATATGAGGGACAACCTTTTTGCACAGAGAGTGGTTCATGTGTGAATTGAACAAGTGGTGGATGCAGGTACAATTACAACTTTTAAGAGACACTTGGATAAGTACATGAATAGGAAAGGTCTGAAGGGATATGGGCCAAACGCAGGCTAGTGGGACTGGTTTAGTTTGGGAACCTAGTCGGTGTGACTGGTTAGACCGAAGGGTCTGTTTCCAATACTGTTTAACTCTACGATGCTACGTGGAACGTTGACTATGATGAGTCATGGTGATGCCAGAGAAACAGTGCCAGTGCTCAATTAGTAACTGAGCATCTGAGAGATATCACTAAATTCAACATCTCCCTTAGCAAGAGCAGACAGCTTCCTTAGATACACTGTAGCTTTCTCCTCGAAGGAGGGAAGGGGTTTAAGGTTGGACACCTACCCCCGATACACTATTGCGTTAGACAGTGTGCAGCAATTTGTCTTGTGGGAAGTTAGATTGAGGATAATGAATGTGTAGAAAAGCACAGCAGGTCAGGCAGTATCCAAGGAGCAGAAAAATCGATGTTTCGGGTAAAAGCCCTTCATCAGCACCACACTCTCGACTCTAATCTCCAGCATCTGCAGTCTTCCATTTCACCTGAATGAGGATAATGCTAGCAGTTGAGTGTGTGAGGGGTGACGTTGGAGATGGGCAGTAAACAATGTAGGGGTGTGTAGACAACAAATTCAGTTCATTTTCAGGTTGTGGATGAAAGTAATTATTTCAAGGGTAGTCTTCTGGAAGATATTGAGTTGGAGCCTGCCCCTTAAGCAGGAAGCCATGTGAATGGTCAGTTGGACAATTGTTATATTAGAAAGATGGTGTACGGTGTGTTGGCACAAAGAGTGACCAATGAGAAGAGGGAAAAACATACAATTAGTTGACCTGCCCTGCGGCCAAGGCCATTGTTTGTAGCACTTTGCTACTTTCCTGGGGATGAAAATGTTGGCAGTCACTGCCAGTAGGACTTCCAGGTAATTATTGAATGACTTAAGTGCACTCAGGAGACTTTTCTTTTCCCCTCCTTTCAATGGGAGTCATTGAGTGTTTTTCAGGTGGAGGTAGATAGGTTCTTAATTAATAAGGGGATCAAGAGTTACGGTGAGCAGCAGAAGAATGGGGTTGAGAAAAGTATCAGCCATGATTGAATGGTGGAACTGATTCAATGGGCCAAATGGCCTAATTCTGCTCCTATATCATCTGGTCTTATGGAGGTATGACTGAATGAAACCAAGTGTACTTCTTAGGTTTCCCTGGAACACAGTTTGTGCATGCATGATCATAATAATATAGACAGCCCTTTTTCCGAAATCCGAAAAGCTCCAAAATCTGAAGGTTTTTTTGTGAAGTTTTATCTCATTAACAAGATTGTTTGGTGTGTGAACAGTTAACCCAACTCCACACCCTCTCGATGCGTGTCACCCAGATGAGACTTGGGTGGGTGTGGCCTAGCACTGGCAGGCCTCAATTCTGTCTCAGGGCCCATAGTACTGTTTGGCAAGGTTTTTAAAAATTTCACTGTTGAACTGTCACTTATTCCAACATTTGAAAAGTTCTGAAAACCAGCTGATCAGGAGCGTTTCGGATAAAGGATTGTGTGCCTGAACGACAAAAATACTGGCAGGATATACAGCGACTTAGAGTGAGAGAGTCAAAAAGTATTGCTCTCTTACTTGCTACAATGGTAGGATAGAGGTCCATGCCTGTGATAACCCACTGCTGTGGAATTGGTTAGAATATGGAGCTTAAGAATAGTGACAGTGGAGGTTAAATCCCTGTACTGGCTAAAGCGGGTGTTGTACTCCTGTACCTGCCCCATTGTGATATCATTGGCAACTCTGAGCCATGATTAACAACCCTCAAACAATGAAATCACTAGATGAAGAGAGAGAGAGACTGCTACAAAAAGTGCAAAGAAAGGCAAGTGGAATCTCTGCTAGACAAGAAATGGATATCTGGAAGATAGCTTCTGTTTCGAACCTCTTTATGCATTTTATGTGACATAAGGATCTTATGTAAATGTATATGTGGAATGATGATTGATAAAAATTGTTATCCTTTTGTGTTGCTGTATTTTTAATGACACAATCAGAATATTTTTAACTTTTGTGATTTGCACAGAATTGCATCCCTTTTTATATCTCCACTATCATTTATTTCCATTGAATATTACACAATGTCAAAATTATCCACAATATTCACCCTGTCATAGAGTCATAGAGATGTACAGCATGGAAACAGACCCTTCGGTCCAACCCGTCCATGCCGACCAGATATCCCAACCCAATCTAGTCCCACCTGCCAGCACCCGGCCCATATCCCTCCAAACCCTTCCTATTCATATACCCATCCAAATGCCTTTTAAATGTTGCCTTGCAATGCAAAATCTGTTTGCTTTGTTGTTCGCCATTATATTTCAGGGTTGCACACAATTTGTTAGGACATTTTTTGGCCGTTGGCGTGATGTGCAAAAAAGCTTTACGTTCGTTTCTTCCTATCTTATTGAAAGTTGGTAAATGGCATGAAAGTATTTCCACCTGTACAGTCTGAACGATGAAACAAACCTTTTTGTAGAAGATTACTGTTTGGGCAGTTGGTGCCAATTTCATTTGCAAAACAAGGAGGTCCTTGGACAAAGTTTCATGAGACATGTTCGCTAACAGGCACTCGAAATGATTTTAACAATCCTGTGATTCCAAGCATTGCATGTAATGACGTTTCACCACTTAATTTCTCTTGGCACCTAATGTGCAACACAAGTGCAATTCAAGGAAAAAGGTTGAACTTCATTGTTTGCCTTCTTTTCCAGGATCTGCTTATCTGCTTCTCCTATCAGGAGTTTATGGGTGGAGCACATTATGATTTCAGAACACCCTGCCAGGGTAAACAGTCATATTATGCAGCATCATCAGAATACAGAATGTCTGCATCTTTTTTAAAAAGAAAAACTAGGAGTGGCATTTTAACTCCCAAGAACGGACATTGGGATCAGTAAAATTCGAAGAAACTTAAAAGCAAAACAGACAGGCTCTAACCTGGTCAGGAACAGAGTTCCGTTTGTCTGGTATGAGATACCTGCTCAATGAATCATTATGATCATCAGGGACAGACTGGTTGGTAATTACCACAGATGTTATAATCAACAACACATGGTAATGAGGAGATCTTCAACTTAATCAAACATTTAATTGAGTTTAATGTCTCCATGGTTTCAAGGCTCAGGCAACAACGGCCACTTCTGGGTTGTCTGAACTCAGCAACAGCTCTGACAAATGTTGCACAGAGTTGTTGTTGGTGTGTAGGTTTTGGAGATGTTTGGAGTCTTTCAAGCTTGTACCAGTGGAATGGGAGATTGTGGATGTTTTCCAGCTATTGCAACAGCAACATTCTTTGCTCGGTTCAGCAGGTGCACAGGAGAGAGGGTGAAAACAGCAGGGAGGAAGGCCACAGAGGAACTGAGGTCCTGGGAGGAACTATCCACCTGAGAGGGCCTACCAAGAGAAGCTTACTGTCCTTACCTACCTGACGAAGGAGCAATGCTCTGAAAACTTGTACTTTTAAATACACCTTTTGGCCTATAATCTGGTGTTGTGTGATTTTTAACTTTGTCCACCCCAGTCCAACACCGGCACATCAGGCCTATTCAAAGATAGTGATTAAACTGACCGGGCAGGTGCTTGCAAACACATCTGCAGCCTCCTTCAGGAACAGCTCTCTGCTGATCTGGTGGTTGTGCATTGTCCACTGATTTCAAATCAATATATTGTAAGAATATAACATAAGAACTAGGAGCAGGAATAGGCCGTCTAGCCCTTTGAGCCTGCCCCGCCATTCAATAAGATCGTGGCTGATCTTTTCATGGCCTCAGCTCCACTTAGCCGCCCGCTCACCAAAAACGTAATTCCTTTGCTGTTCAAAAAAAAATCTATCTTAGTTTTAAAAACATTGACTGAAGTAGCATCGACTATTTCACAGGTAGAAAATTCCATAGATTTACAACCCTTAGGGTGAAGAAGTTCCTTCTCAATTCAGTCCTAAATCTATTCCCCCTAATTTGAGGCTATGCCCTCTTGTCCTAGTTTCACCTGCCAGTGGAAGCATCCTCTCTAAGTATCTTATCTATTCCCTTCATAATTTTACATGTTTCTATCGGAGCTCCTCTCATTCTTCTGAATTCCAATGACTATAATCCCAGTTTACTCAGTCTCTCCTCATATGCCAACCCCCTCACCACCAGAATCAACTCAGAGAACCTCCTCTGCATCCCCTCCAGAGCCAGTAAGGAGACCAAAACTGCACACAATACTCCAGGTGTGGCCTCACCAGCATCCTGTACAGCTACAATATAACCTCCCTTCTTTTAAACTCAATCCCTTTAGCAATGAGGGACAAAATTCCATTTGCCTTCCTAATTACCTGTTATACCTGCAGACCAACCTTCTGTGATTCATGCACAAGGACACCCCGGTCCCTCTGCATAGCAGCATGCTGCAACGTTTTACCATTCAAGTAATAATCCTTTTTACTGTTACTTCTACCAAAATGGATGACTTCATATTTAATAACATTGCATTCCACCTGCCAGACCTTTGCCTACTCTCTAAAATATCTATGATCCTCTGCACACTTTTCTCTACCACTCATCTTAGTGTCATCTGTAAACTTTGACACATTACATATAGTCCACAACTCCAAATCGTCTGTGTAAATTTTGAATGATTGTGGTTCATTCTCCTGCTCCTCAGATGCTGCCTGACCCGCTGTACTTTTTCAGCACCACACCTCCGACTCTGATCTGCTGCATCTGCAATCCTCACCTTCTCCTAGTCACTGATTGCCAACCAGAATAGCACTCATTTAACCCCACTCTCTGCTTCCTGTTAGTCAACCAATTTCTCTATCCATGCTAATACTTTACCCGTAATGCCATGGAGCTTTATCTAATGCAACAGCATTATCCTTATGGCCCTTCCAGTGAGCTGCCTGTGACATCCCAAAGGTCTCGCTATCAGTTCCATATAAAGTAGGTCACCGATGAAGTGCATGTCAGGATACTGATTTATATCAATAACCCCTCACAATAGCCAGCAGGAGCAACTCGTCAACTTTATGGTCCTGGTTCCTTTCCATTGCCTGGCAACATGAAAAGTGTCCAGAAAACAAAATACTGATTTAATGAAGGTAAAGTCGGTGAATTGGCCTGTGAAGTTAATGAGAGTAAAGCCGGTGAATTGGCCTGTGAATTTAATGAGGACACCGTTGGCAAATTGGCCTGTGAGTTTAATGAGGACAAAGTCGGTGAATTGGCCTGTGAATTTAATGAGGGTAAAGTCTGTGAATTGGCCTGTGAATTTAATGAGGGTAAAGTCTGTGAATTGACCTGTGAATTTAATGAGGGTAAAGTCGGTGAATTGGCCTGTGAGTTTAATGAAGATAAAGTCGGTGAATTGGCCTGTGAATTTAATGAGGATAAAGTCAGTGAATTGGCCTGTGAATTTAATGAGGATAAAGTAAGTGAATTGGCCTGTGAATGTAATGAAGATAAAGTCAGTGAATTGGCCTGTGAATTTAATGAAGATAAAGTCGGTGAATTGGCCTGTGAATTTAATGAGGATAAAGTCAGTGAATTTAATGAGGATAAAGTCGGTGAATTGGCCTGTGAATTTAATGAAGATAAAGTCAGTGAATTGGCCTGTGAATTTAATGAGGATAAAGTCTGTGAATTGGCCTGTGAATTTAATGAGGATAAAGTCAGTGAATTGGCCTGTGAACTTAATGAAGATAAAGTCAGTGAAATGGCCTGTAAATTTAATGAAGCTAAAGTCAGCGAATTGGCCTGTAAATTTAATGAAGATAAAGTCGGTGAATTGACCTGTGAATTTAATGAGGGTAAAGTCGGTAATTGGCCTGTGAATTTAATGAAAATAAAGTCAGTGAATTGGCCTGTGAATTTAATGAGGTTAAAGTCGGTGAATTGACCTGTGAATTTAATGAAGATAAAGTCGGTAAATTGGCCTGTGAATTTAATGAAGAATAAGTCAGTGAATTGACCTGTGAATTTGTTGATGATAAAGTCGGTGAATTGGCCTGTGAATTTATTGATGATAAAGTCGGTGAATTGGCCTGTGAATTTAATGAGAATAAAGTCTGTGGATTGGCTTGAGAATTTAATGAAGATAAAGTTGGTGAATTGGCCTGTGAATTTAATGAGGGTAAAGTCGGTGATTTGGCCTGTGAGTTTAATGAGGGTAAAGTCAGTGAATTGGCCTGTGAGTTTAATGAGGATAAAGTCAGTGAATTGGCCTGTGAATTTAATGAAGATAAAGTCAGTGAATTGGCCTGTGAATTTAATGACGGTAAAGTCGGTGAATTGGCCTGTAAATTTAATGAAGCTAAAGTCGGCGAATTGGCCTGTGAATTTAATGAGGATAAAGTCATGGATTGGCCTGTGAATTTAACGAAGATAAAGTCGGTGAATTGACCTGTGAGTTTAATGAAGATAAAGTCGGTGAATTGACCTGTGAATTTAATGCGGGTAAAGTCGGGGAATTGGCCTGTGAGTTTAATGAGGTTAAAGTCGGTGAATTGGACTGTGAATTTAATGAGAGTAAAGTCGGTGAATTGACCTGTGAATTTAATGCGGGTAAAGTCGGTGAATTGGCCTGTGAATTTAATGCGAATACCGTCGGCGACTTGGCCTGTGAGTTTAATGAGGAAAAAGTTGGTGAATTGGCCTGTGAATTTAATGAGGATAAAGTCAGTGGATTCACCTGTGAATTTAATGAAGATAAAGTCAGTGAATTGGCCTGTGAATTTGATGAGGGTAAAGTCGGTGAATTAGGCTGTGAATGTAATGAGGATAAAGTCGGTGCATTGACCTGTGAATTTAATGAGGGTAAAGTCCGTGAATTGGCCTGTGAATTTAATGAGGATAAAGTCAGTGGATTCACCTGTGAATTTAATGAAGATAAAGTCAGTGAATTGGCCTGTGAATTTATTTAAGATATAGTCGGTGAAATGGCCTGTGAATTTAATGAGGATAAAGTCAGTGAATTGGCCTGTGAATTTAAGAAGATCAATGCGCTGAATTGGCCTGTGAATTTAATGAAGATAAAGTCAGTGAATTGGCCTGTGAATTTAATGAAGAATAAGTCAGTGAGTTGACCTGTGAATTTATTGTTGATAAAGTCGGTGAATTGGCCTGTGAATTTAATGAGGGTAAAGTCGGTGAATTGGCCTGTGAATTTAATGAAGATACAGTCGGTGACCTGTCCTGTGAATTTAATGAGGATAAAGTTAGTGAATTAGCCTGTGAATTTAATGAAGATAAAGTCGGTGAATTGGCCTGTGAATTTAATGAGAGTAAAGTCGGTGAATTGGTCTGTGAATTTAGTGAGGGTAAAGTCGGTGAATTGGCCCGTGAATTAAATGAGGATAAAGTCAGTGAATTGGCCTGTGAATTTAATGAGAGTAAAGTCGGTGAATTGGTCTGTGAATTTAGTGAGAGTAAAGTCCGTGAATTGGCCTGTGAATTTAATGAGGATAAAGTCAGTGAATTAGCCTGTGAATTTATTTAAGATATAGTCGGTGAATTGGCCTGTGAATTTAATGAGGATAAAGTCAGTGAATTGGCCTGTGAATTTAAGAAGATCAATGCGCTGAATTGGCCTGTGAATGTAATGAAGATAAAGTCAGTGATTTGGCCTGTGAATTTACTGATGATAAAGTCGGTGAATTGGCCTGTGAATTTAATTAAGATAAACTCGCTGAATTGGCCTGTGAATTTAATGAAGAATAAGTCAGTGAGTTGACCTGTGAATTTATTGTTGATAAAGTCGGTGAATTGGCCTGTGAATTTAATGAGGGTAAAGTCGGTGAATTGGCCTGTGAATTTAATGAAGATACAGTCGGTGAAATGGCCTGTGAATTTAATGAGGGTAAAGTCGGTGAATTGGCCTTTTACTTTAATGAAGATAATGTCGGTGAATTGGCCTGTGAATTTAATGCGAGTAAAGTCGGTGAATTGGCCTGTGAATTTAATGCGAGTAAAGTCGGTGAATTGGCCTGTGAATTTAATGAGAATAAAGTCGGTGAATTGGCCTGTGAATTTAATGAAGATAAAGTCGGTGAATTGACCTGTGAGTTTAATGAGGATAGAGTCGGTAAATTGGCCTGTGAATTTAATGAAGATAAAGTCGGTGAATTGGCCTGTGAATTTAATGAGGATAAAGTCAGTGAATTTAATGAGGATAAAGTCTGTGAATTGGCCTGTGAATTTAATGAAGATAATGTCAGTGAATTGGCCTGTGAATTTAATGAGGATAAAGTCGGTGAATTGGCCTGTGAATTTAATGAGAGTAAAGTTGGTGAATTGACCTGTGAATTTAATGAGGGTAAAGTCGATGAATTGGCCTGTGAAAGTATTGAGAGTAAAGTTGGTGAATTGGCCTGTGAATTTAATTAGGGTAAAGTCGGTGAATTTGCCTGTGAATTTAATTAGGGTAAAGTTGATGAATTGGCCTGTGACTTTAATGAAGATAAGGTCGGTGAAATGGCCTGTGAATTTAATGAGGGTAAAGTCGGTGAATTGGCCTGTGAATTTAATGAGGATAAAGTCAGTGGATTGGCCTGTGAATTTAACGAAGATAAAGTCGATGAATTGACCTGTGAATTTAATGAGAGTAAAGTCGGTGAATTGGCCTGTGAATTTAATGAGAGTAAAGTTGATGAATTGGCCTGTGAATTTAATGAAGATAAAGTCGGTGAATTGGCCTGTGAATTTAATGAGGATAAAGTCGGTGAATTGGCCTGTGAATTTAATGAGGATAAAGTCGGTGAATTGGCCTGTGAATTTAATGAGGTTAAATTCGGTGAATTGGTCGGTGAATTTAATGAGGTTAAATTTGGTGAATTGGCCTGTGAATTTAATGAGAGTAAAGTTGATGAATTGGCCTGTGAATTAAATGAGGGTAAAGTCGATGAATTGGCCTGTGAATTTAATGAGTATAAGTCAGTGAATTGGCCTGTGAATTTAATTAAGATTAAGTCGGTGAATTGGCCTGTGTATTTAATGAGGATAAAGTCGGTGAATTGGCCTGTGAATTTAATGAAGATAAAGTTTGTGAATTCGCCTGTGAATTTAATGAGGATATAGTCCGTAAATTTTGGAATTTCAGGTGTAATATTTTAAGCAAGGTTAATTAAATCGTAGTAAAACACCACTGTCTAGGCATGGAGTACTGGGAAAATTATGTGAAAAATAGGAAGTAAATTTGTACAGAGTACGCATGTCTCCCAAATCTGTAAGAGATACAAGTGCAAAATCTTTCTTTTCAATAGTGTGCAAAATTGGTCAAAACCAAAATACACATATATGTTCATACAATGTGTAACATACTCAAATTGAGTTTTTAAAAAAAATGCATTTATTATTAATTGAAAAGTGTTATTAGATTAGATTACTTACAGTGTGGAAACAGGCCCTTTGGCCCAACAAGTCCACACCGACCCGCCGAAGCGTAACCCACCCATACCCTTACATTTACCCCTATACCTAACACTACGGGCAATTTAGCATGGCCAATTCAACTGACCTGCACATCTTTGGACTGTGGGAGGAAACCGGAGCACCCGGAGGAAACCCACGTAGATTCGGGGAAAATGTGCAAACTCCACACAGTCAGTTGCCTGAGGCGGGAATTGAACCTGGGTCTCTGGCACTGTGAGGCCACCATGCCACCGTGCCGCCCACAACTCTGCCTTTAATTCTGCCTTTAATTAAAGCAGCTTTCAGTCAAAATATGAAGCAAGTGTGTAGTCCCTTCTAATATCTGTGATCTCACATTGCTGCTTCCCAATGCCGCATTCATCACAGGATTTCATGCAGGTATTCGTGAGAGTAGAAGAGGGAATTGGGATCATAGTTGTGATGTTTCAACCCACTTGCTCTAACTTTATCCTCAACTAGTTACTTTTGTAATTTTCGCAAAGTTTTCTCAGAATTTTAGCTAGCGTTGAATGACCTCTTCGAGAGGAAGTTGCAGGAATGGAAAGGTCATTTCCCTCAGCCGCAATAATAAGGCTCAGGATGTCCTGCACAGAAGCAGCTTAGTATCTTTTCGGATGTTAGACACAGAAATTAATCTTTAATGTGTAAAAGACAATGCATAAGTCGTTGATTAAAGGACTGTAATCAATGCAACTGGTACTTGCTCATAAAAATAGTTGCTTTTCTAACTCACAGTTCTGGTTAGGAAAAGAGATCAATGATAACAGGCTTGTCTCAGAATTGTTGTAGGCAGCTTGTGGAACTAACATAGCTGGAAGACCTACCTACAGGGAATAGGGGGTTTTAACCATGTTTGGAACTGTGTAGCATCCAATTGCGAACAGCTGTTTTTTTTCAACAAAATGGAAATGCACGACACAAATGTAGTTGTCATTTAATCCTTTTTGTTTTAAGTATGTATGTTACTGCAACCTTTTTGAACTTTTTGAAAAATCTGACTAAATTCAGCCTGTCATCATTTATTGGTTAAAGTTAATTGGTAGAGAACAATTAACTTTAACTGTGTGAGATGCATGGTCATTTGAAGCTATAATGGACTAGCATGGAGTCAGTCATACTTCCTTTATCACACTGGTTTACCCAATGCTCCTCAGCTTAAGATGACAGATTTCTGTAGGCCTTATTTATTTGGAGCGAGTAGGTATACAGATTGCTAATATTAACGAGCAATACAGAGTAAAATGTTGGGGCACAGTGACATAGTGCCTATGTTACTGGAATAGCAATGCAGCAGCCTGAAACAATCAGAACATGAGTTGACATCAAACCTCTGGCTGGAGAATTAAAACTCAGTTCATTGAATGATCTGGAATAATGTATCAGCAATGGGAACCACAAACCAGCTGATTGCTACCTGCAAAACAAAGTACCCATCCGGTTCACTAATATCTTGTCAGGAAGGACATCTACCATCTTATCCAATCTGACCTGTATTTGACTGCAAACCCATAGCTCAGAGTTTGACTCTTAGCTGCCCCCAGAAATGGCCCAGTAAACCACCTAGTTGCCATGCAGGTGGCTCTCTCAGGAAATTAGCAATACCCACCTTCCATTCAGCACAGCGGTGCTCTGGGTTAATTTGTCATAGAATCCCTACAGTGAAGAAAGAGGCAATTCAGCCCATCAAGTCAGCACTGACCCTCTTAACAGCATCCTACCCAGAACCACCCCCTCCATTCTGTCTCCGGAACCCTGCATTTCCCATGTCTCATCCTTCTGGGCTGCACATCACTGGACACTACAGGGCAATTTAAAATGGCCAATCCACCCAACCCGCACATCTTTGGGCTGTAACTGAAGCCCTGGCAGAAACCCACGCAGATGGAGGGAGAATGTGCAAATTTCACACAGACAGTCATCCAAGGGTGGAATCGAACCTGGGTCTCTGGCGCTGTGAGGCAACAATGCTAACCACTGAACCACTGTGCAGAGAAAGCTACACTCATAGAAGGGAGAGAGAAGCAGATCAGTGTCAAAGTACAAATGTGACTATTATGTTTTATTGAATTATCATCCTTGCAAATCTACTGCTCTGGGGAAAAAGTGAGAGGGTGGGGGTTAGTTTTCAGGTAAGAGGGGAGGCAGGTTTTGATGGGTGTGGGGATTTAAATCCCTGAGAGGAAAATGTTGGGTTCGGATTCACATCTGGTTTGGCTCTTTCTACTTTACACCTTGGCTGGTTCAAAGCTGAGTGGGTCAAGTTTTGAGTAAGTTATTTCAATACTTAAATAGATTATACTGTTCTGCCTTAATCAAAGATTCCGACTTTAACAATCCGTAGACTTATTTTTCAAGCTATGAGCAACTCACTAGCCTCACTGAAGCAAGTACACAGTGAGGAGTGTTTATTCAGTGAAACTGACAGGTGGGTAGCCTTTTGGAATGAAATTGAAGAGTTGTAACTCCGAGCAAGTGAGAAGCTGCACTCCTTCTCAGAGGGTACCCTGATTGTTGGACAGGTGATTGCCAACCTCCTTGAAGTGATTTACTTTCCTGCACTTGCCTGTCGTCAACCTCCAGAACAGCAGGGGAGCAGCTTATCCACCTCACACTACCTGAAGGTGACATGCCACTCACCTCCTGCCCTCTAGAATCCTCTTGATGAGCTGCGTCAAGGTTAGAGGGGCATCCCCTGCCAACTTCTTCAGCCACTCTCACGTATGTCCATTTGTTTGAGGCACTGTTGGGGGATTTAACTCATTGCAATCCTTCAGATCCTATAGCTGGATCTCCAGGTCAGAGCGAATAATCCCAGATCTTCTCCCCATTTCCGTGTTTTCCAAAGCCTCAGAAATCCATGCCAGTTTACCTACATAAGCCATGCCTGGCTCTCTTCAATTAGAAACCCTTCCTTTGCCAGATTGAATGTGGCAAGCTGGATGACCAAGGAGCCTAGCAGTTCTAAGAAAGAACCTTGATAAAGCCCACCGAAGCTGTGAAGAGATTCCTGACTCATTCCACTCCCCATCGTTTTGACAAGGACAGCCAACTGAAAATTCTGCCAATGGTTCTGCCCCTTGTACGCACCACCTTAAACTTTCCTTCACTTACTGAACTGGGTGTTTTCTGCTCTTGCAGGTGTGAAAATGTCCGTGTTTACAAGCTGGGTCTGTTAGCAGGTTTTTGGTGGGCTCTCGCTATATTGTGCTGGATTAGTGACAACCTTTTCTGTGAGCTCTGGTCTGCATTCAACTTTCCATACCTACATTGTGCCTGGTGAGTGACACACGAACAAGTAATGATAATATTTGCCTTTGTTGTAACAATGTCAATGACTCTCTGAACCTCCTTATTGCAAAGTGGGGCAAATACAGAGTAACCTTCGGTTCTTTATTACTCAAAATGGGCAGCAGAATCTTGTTATTGGAAATGATACCACTATCATCTTCAATGATCGAGAGGCATGGAATTCTACCCACCCTAGGTGTTGCCTCGAGATGAATATTCCTGAGCTACTGAGCTTATACTTTGGTCTCTGTTGCTCAGGTTGGTGGGAATAGGGCTGAGTATTTCTGAGCAGGGCACTTGGAATCCTTCAGGTGAAGAAAATTGCAGTTTCCCTCTGAAACGTCCTGACAAAGCTTTCATTTACCAACCATCAACCAGTCCCCTGAAATGGAAACATCTGCCTAAGGGAAGTGGATCTCATTCATTGGCACATTACAACTGATATACAAACACAAAATTCTGGAAACTCTCAGCAGATCTGGCAAAATCTATGGAGAGAGACACACCATTATAGAGTCAAAGGGTCGTACAGCATGGAAACAGATCCTTTGGTCCAATTAGTCTACGTTGACCATGTTCCCAACCTCTTCCTAAACCAGGCTTACCTGCCTGTGCTTGGCCCATATCCCTCTAAACCTTTCCTTTTCATGTACTTATCCAAATGTCTTTTAAATGTTGTAACTGTATCTGCATCTGTCACTTTCTCTGGCATTTCATTCCACACAGAAACCATTCTGTGTAAAAATGTTGCCTCTTAAGTCCTTTTTAAATCACCTTAAAAATATGCTCCCTAGTTTTGAAATCACCCCCCCTCCCCCAACCTAGGGTAAAGACCCTTCTCATTCACCTTATTTATGCCCCTTTTGATTTTACAAAGTTAAAAATCACACAACACCAGGGTTTAATTGGAAGCACACTAGCTTTCGAAGCGACGCTCCTTCATCAGGTGACCACCCCCCCTCCCCCAACCAAGGGTAAAGACCCTTCTCATACACCTTATTTATGCCCCTTTTGATTTTACAAAGTTAAAAATCACACAACACCAGGTTATAGTCCAACAAGTTTAATTGGAAGCACACTAGCTTTCGGAGCGACGCTCCTTCATCAGGTGATGAAGGAGCATCGCTCCGAAAGCTAGTGCTTCCAATTAAACCTGTTGGACTATAACCTGGTGTTGTGTGATTTTTAACTTTGTACACCCCAGCCCAACACCGGCATCTCCAAATTATGATTTTACAGACCTCAATAAGGTCACCCCCAACCTCCTACACTTCAGTGAAAGATGTCTCAGTCTTTCCAGTCTATTTTTAAGTCACAAACCTTCCAATCCCAGCAGCATCCTGGTAAATTATTTTTGAAACCTCTCCAGTTTATAGGTTTATATTTATTCATTCATGTCATATGGACACATAAAGCAAAGTCAGCATTTATTGCTAAACCAATATTGCTTTTGATCAGATCGATTTTTTTAAAGAAATCTTAAAAAAAAATGTTGTTGCAGTTCATCCCACTAATAGTACACAACACTACTCCTTTGCACATGTAGTGGAGGGAGTGAATGTTTAAGGTTGGGATGGATTGCCAATCAAACAGGTTGTTTTATCTTGACTGGTGCCTTGGGTTTTGTTCTAATGGCACTCAGCCAGCTATGTGGGGAGTATGGTTAAGCTGCCGTAGTCCCAGAGGGCTGCTCTCCCATCAGAGAGAGACGACTGGTAGTGGTTTAATCTGAAAATCACCACACTTCAGGCAAAGGTGAGTTTGAAATGGAGAGTCGTTCATGGTAAACTCAGCTGGTGCCGGAACTGAACCCATGGTGTTGGCATGACTGCATGGCAAACCAGCCATCCAGCCAACTGAGCTAATCAACCCCCCCCCCCAGAACAGAGAGTATTCTACCATACACCCCTGACTTGTGCTGTGAAGAATGTGGAAATGCTTAAGGGATTCAGTCAGTATAGAATTCCCGAGCTCTTTCCAATTGATGGTAATGGCACTAAATGCCAAGGAATGGCAAGTCGACGTTCCCTTGAATATAGTCATTGTGTGGGATTTTGTATTATTGATCTGGCCCAAGCCTAAAAGCTTTTCACACTTTGTGATATAAGGGATCTCAAATAAATACAATTATCATTTGTCCCAAAATACCACAATGTTCACAAGATACTCCAGGATCTTGAGAAGAAAATAAATAAATGTTGCTGAATTTCCATCAAGCCAGGGTGACAATACCATTACGGTTCAGAAATACTTATACCTTAAAGACTTAAAGTGTAAAATGAAAGCATTTCTTCCACTGACAGTATGGTTTCCCCACCTTTTTGTATCATTAGCAAATTTGGATATCTTACACTCCGCCACCTCCTTCAATAATGAATATAAATAGTAAATGATTAAGGCCCCAAGACCTATCCTTGTGGCTCCATTAAGTAAGCTTTTTCAACCTGAAAAAGACCTACTAATCACAATTCTCTGACTTCCATGTGTTAACCAATCCTCAATCCATTACCCCTGAGACCATGAGCTGCTATTTTGTGCACTGACCTTTTATGTGGCACCTTATCAAATGCCCTCTGAAAATCCAAATGCATTACTTCTACTGGCCCCATTATATTAATTCTATCTCCTCAAAAAACTCGAGCAAATTTGTTAAACATGATTTTCCTTGCACAAAAACATGTTGATTGTGTTTGACTGTGTTTAGCTTTTCTCAATGCCCTGCTATTTCTTCCTCAATATTATAGTCTATTATTTTCCAATGCCAGAGTAACTAAACAGAAACTATTTCCTGAGAAATCCAGACCATTAGGACAAATCCTCAAACTGGATTGAAATCAGGATTTTTTTTCCCTACACAATGTGCATTCGAATTATAGAATTTAATTCTCCAAAAGAATGTGGATTCTGTAACAATTGAAAATGTTATCATCAAGATTAATACATGAAAATTGTTGGAATGAAAATTTGAATTGACAGACCTACAAATTCAATATCCAATGTTAGCAATATCCAGTATCAGTAATAGTTACTTCAGTCATTTACAGTGTTGTTACTGTTCTAATCAAGTAACTCAAACCAAGAAACCTGTTCATTATAGTTAACCGCAGCACAACTAACGACTATGAGTAAGGATTTGTTTTATGTGCCATATCGAATACCGTGCCTTTGTGTCAAAGGTAATGACTCATTTTAAGACTGGAATAACATTGTAAACTTCAGGAAAGAAACTCGATGTTCTATTGATGTTATCTCAACCCTGAACTGCATTATGCCCTGCAAACTCTGTTATTGTTAACAGTCTTGTGAAGAATTAGGCATCTGTAATCGAAGTAAACAAAAAAAAAATGGAATTGAGATTATTTTTCAGAAAATCTGTCTCATAAATCAGGATTGTTCTCCTTACGTTTAGTCAAACCTGAGCGACAACCATGTAGGGAAAAAAAATGCTTCACAAATCAGTAGGGAATGGGCTATTGTAATTGATTGTGTAAAACAGAGACTGATTCCTGAAAAAAATGTTGTTCAGTTGTTTTAAGAACAGTCTTTTGAAAATATTATTGCATTCTCATTATTTTTTTCCTTTTTTTTTGTTCAAGGCATATTTTGATCTGTCTGGCTGCTTATCTGGGTTGTGTGTGTTTTGCTTACTTTGATGCTGTCTCAGAAATCCCAGAACAAGGTCCAGTCATCAAGTTCTGGCCTAGCGAGAAGTGGGCCTTCATTGGTGTTCCGTACGTTTCATTCCTTTTTGCAGAAAACAAGTCTCAGCTAAAAGTGACCTAACGGAAAATGTGACAGATAGGGCAGCACATTATTTTGAATGCAAGGCTATGGAAAAGTCCATTGCGTCAGACTGCAAGCCTCTCAGGTTATGTACTTTGCACCTTAGATCAAATTTATTATTCTGCTCACACTTTCTCAGGGACCATACTTTAAGCAGATCAAAACAAACTGTTTGCGAGAGGGTGCAAGTTGCTTCTAGAACTGAGTGGAAACGTAGCAGAATTACAGCTTTATTTTTAAAGAAACCATTTCAGAAAACACTGTGAATGAAATATCCGAAAGTTCAATAGATTTCTGTATGTACATTTTTAGTGCACCCCTCAAAGCTTAATTTCGAAGACAAAAATACTTTGAATGAAAATCAGTGCATACTGTGAAAACTTGAAGGAAAACCCACCTCTCAAAAGGATTATTATTAGGCTTGGTTAGACTTGGAACAAAATTTAATATGTGTTTCAAATATAAAGCAATTAGTTGCCACAATCAACATCAGGAAGTAATCTTTTGATGGTTCCTTAACAATTTATGATGAGGAAAATGATTTTTAAAATGTTACTTGAAACCTACTTACACCAAGCTCAGTGTTCGAATCCATGGTCCTTACCACCCTCTGTCTGGCACTGAGCCATTAGCCTGTGTCACTGATATCTACACATTCTAGAAAGATCCTACCATATGTTCCTGCCACAACAGCTTCCTGAAAAATCACAGGCAGGATCACATCACAAACATTGAAGTCCTGGAACCAACCAACATCACCAGTATCAAGGACATCCTCCTGCCAAGCCCAATTGGTTTGGGTGGTTCATGCCTTCTGCATGGCTGACATCGTGTTGTATTGAACAGAGGGGGGGGTCCCATGTGATCTTTTGAAGCACTCCCTGGAGAAGTTCCTCACATTGACCATTGCCTATGGGAAGCACACACCATTGATCATAATGCCTGGAGATGCTACATCAGGAGTGGTACAGATACATTTGAGATTGAATGATGAGCCAGTATGAATAAAGAAAAGGAGGAGAGGGAGAGATCCAATTGTTCCAGCAGTGACTACACCTTCACTTTCTCTTACTTGGGAGACTTTGCTGATCTCACATAGGCCCCTTTCTAGCCTTCAACTAATGAGTGCAACCTTCCTAAAATCGTCATCCATGAAAGAATGCCAAAATTTACAACAGGACTCAAGGACTTTATTATTGTTAAAGAATTAATGTTCTGACTAGTTAATGTTTGTATTTAAAATGTACAATTATATTGTGGTGTGTAAAATAATTAATTCTACAAATGTCATAGACGCTATGGAAGCTTAGTATTTGCAATGTATTTCTCTTTCTTACAGATTCAGATTGCAGAGCTGCGGTATCTTTTATTTGAATAAAGATAAATCCCTCAAAGATCAGGGCCTTGATATACCCGTTCAAAGTGGATTTAATAGTTTAAAACATGGTGGAAATGTTAACTGTTAACAATTAAAATGCTCCCAGCATTGCCCCCTCATTTTTACCTTGTAAAGCAAAGTCTGAATAAGATAGTGGATTAATTTCATTTTATAACCAGGGAGATCAATGACTGGGTTTGGCCCTGTTAAAGTCTCAACCTAGCATCACTGTGCACCTGTACACACAGGATTACATACTATTTACAAAAGAAACACTTGTTGTGTCTGTTGACTCAATCTCTGAACCAAGCCAACATCAAATTTTACTTTAATCTTTACTTTAACATTTAAAATCCACTCGGGGAAGCCCATTTTTCAATCAGTTATTGCTATTGCCTGACCACTAAAAGCTGCAAAGTATTGGTAATGACTGATTTCCAGTTCTGATAAATTACAAATGGTGAGTTAGAGAGTTGGATACATGTTGACAGCATAGCATATTTTAATCTTGCATTTAGAATAGAAAGGAATACTTTTAAATATATCATCACACTGTCATTTTTATCTCTAGTTTGATGTTCATTTACATTGATCCACTGTCAGGTGCAAACTTGTTGGCATTCCAGTCTTTGATGATGTGAACAAGCTATTTATTTTAAAAGAAAGAAAAGTTTTGCATTTATCGAGCATCTCTCACAATCAATGGATATCCCAAAGTGCTTCGCATCCAGTGAAGTTTCATCACTTTGTAATGTAGAGTTCAGGACAGTCAGTCTACCAATGAAATTCAAGCATCTCAATTCTATTTCTTATTCAATGGTCTGATCTCTTTGTACTTTGTGCAGGTTGAGAAATGGATTACCTAATACTGTATCGTCACTGGGAAATACATTGTGAATTGGAGCTTTAAGTATCAATATCAGAAAACTGAGGTTGATGCAAATGAATGGTGATGGGATTTAAATTTCATATTTAAACCCACACTCACTTGCTATTTGCTTCATGGATAGAATCTTTAGGTCTGTAGTCAGAGACATAGTGGCAAATTAAACATATCTAAGATTTAGTGACGTTCAGTCGGAGATGAGCTCGGATTGCCCGTTATAGGTTTAGTATTGGAAAAGGTGTAACATGGATTTCCTAGGCTGCTCTCAGAGAAAAGGGTCAGAGTCATGAACAAAAACATGAGAAATTAGAAATGTTTCCACTTGATGGATACACAACTGGATTTCTTTGGTAGAAATATAACTATTTACTACCGAAAGCTACTTTGTATCTTTTGTGGGTCTATTCCATAAATGTTTGATGATATTTCAAGGTGTTGCAATTTGAAATAGTTCCTTTCACATTACTATATAAATTATCCACAGTAATGTCAGTTAGAATAATGGTCTCTGTTATTAAGCTGACAAGATGCTATGATATAAACATTATTTCAGGAATAGCATTCTTGCATTTAAAATATTAATTTCACACATTTTTGAAAATGTTAGCCATATTTTGTGATAAAGTATATCTTGCTTTTCAGAAATCAGTATTTATAAAGGATATGATGCAAATAATTATTTTGTTTGAATCAGGAGTTGCTTTGGGATATGTAACTAGTAATTTAATTTTGATGGAAATAAACATTAATTGAATTTATAGTCATCAAAATTTTAACCCATGTGTTAAAATCCATTTAGAATTAATTCTGTGTGCATATTTTAATATATCCACTTAAAAGTGATTGGAATAGACTGTTTGGTGATGAATGATATCGTGGTTAACTTAAAAATTCAGAGTATTTTTCAAAACATCTTTGTTTCATGTTTGGCTCCTTAAAATTGCTATAATAAGATAAAAGAATAGCATTGCAAGCTCTGAATCTGTGGAGTTTCCCATGTAGTTTTCAGGCTTCATTTGTTTCTGCTTCCCAAAATATTTTATTGGTTATCCCTCTGCTAGACTTCACCATGTTTCACAAAATACTCAAGTGACATTCCCCCAGTATCACTTTGTAACTTGCTGCTGAGAGTTATGTGTGGGTGGCTTCCTCTGAGCAGAATTTCAACAGGTTTATATTCAGATTTCCTGTTCTCATCCAGCTTCTCACAGTGATGTATCAGTGATTAGGGAATAGCAATTACAATTTATACTGTAAAGCTTTAGGATTGCATTAAAGCTACAAATGCACTGCACTATCCCTACTATTTTGCATTAAAATACAGAAGCAATATGCATCTGATGACATACTGTATTAAATTAGTATAACACCTCCTCTACACCAGTGCCATAATTATACCACTTAACATTACAACACAATCACATCGAGGTACAGAACAAGATTAATGTATTTTCTTACATTGACAGACCAAAACAATGATAGGTTGTTGTATGCTGTGCTTCATTGTGACCACATAGATGCTGCTAAAGTTCAAAATGGGTTATTTCAGATCTCCTTAACCTTTTCAAGAAAAGAATGATGAATTAATATGGGAATCTGCATTCATGTACTTTATAAAGAAAATAAGAGCTTGTACTTGTAAATATAATTAGTCATCTTTTTAACTTTTTTGTTCCTGACTAAAAGTTACACATTTTTATCTAAAGTAATTAATAAAAGATGTTTATACTATAAAACAATTTTGGTTGTTCACGAATGGTTTGTTCAGTTAATGCTAACTTTATGAGGTTTCAAATAAATAGATTTTTAATTTGTTGCTGTCTTTAATCAGGATTGGACGGTTTCCCCTATATTCTGGGCCTCCATTTGAAAACATCCTCTCCTGCAGATTCTTAATTTTCTTAATGTTGGTAACGGCAGAGAAAATGTCTGGCCCATTATTTTCCATTACTACCACAAGAAGGCTAAGAGTATTTTATGTTGATTTGCAAATATATTTTCCTACCTCCCTCTGAGAAAATTTTCTTGACTTATTTCATAGATTCTTTCCTTCTCATCCTACAAGATTTGATCTTAGAATGGAGTCATGGCCTTGCCTCATAGTGCTCATTACCAATGAGGTAAATAAACTTCAAGAATTGCTAATGTGGATTAGCGGGTAATAGAGCCTGCAGGTCGAAAGCAAATCATTGATCTGAAAACAATAAGATTGAAAAAAAGAAGTATGAAAAAGTGGAGCTACTTTTCACATCTCCTCCCACTCACCAAAACAAATTCTATTCTGGGACATTGCAGAATAAATCTAAAGATTTCAGTAAGAAGGCTGCACCATTTCCAGGCTCTCACACTCTCCCGCAGAATTACAATGCAAAATTAAAGTGCTGGCAACATGCACGGGAAACGTGTGTGATTCCACATGGAGAATGCTATTCAGTGGTGAAATATCTTCATTAGCTGATAATATTGGGTCGAAATATGGCCACAATGTTCCTGCCTCACTTCATCAATTGAGAGCACAAAGGTGACAAGGGTTTATTTTAGTTTGCATTTCACTTCTAAATAATTCACATTATGTTTGTTTCATTTTATTTATGTGTGCATCATTGTTATTTGTCACAATGTGGGTGCTTTGCATCAAAAGGCACTACAGTGTGGAAGCAGGCCATTTAGCCCATCGAGTCTAACTGACCCTCTGAAGAGGAGCCCAACCAGACTCACCCTCCCATCTATCCCTGTAACCCTGCACTTCCTTGCAATCCACACAGCCTGCACATCTTTGGACATGATTGTCACAGCAAGACCAGTCCAAGAAAAGTTCAGAGAGCTGCAGCAACCTTTATACAAGGCCTACTTTGACCTTGCACAGAGACTTTCAACTTTGTCAACTGGAATTATTGTTGAGCATTCTTCTCAGATCAGACTGCAGAATGTTGTCAGTATTCTCTGTCTGTTGTAAGCCATGACCCTCAACAATGGATCCAGCACAGACTCTAATAGGTGTGAAAGCTGAGGTCAACCAAGAAAGTCACAGATTAATGCCATTCTCCATCTTCCTTGTTGCAACCTTTTGTCCCACATCCATGAAGCTTCCTACTAGAATACAGCTTCTCTCCATATTGAGCAGGAAGCTAGTCAAACTGTGACGCCTCCAGTCCAGAAGCAAGACTGCCTCAGCTTCTGTAATCGAGCTGCTCGGTGTACTCTCAGAGGCTAAGCTCCAAATCACTGCTGATACATTCATAGAAGCCAATTGGAGATTGGGCTTTAGGCTAAACATCGAAGAGAAAGGTCTCTACCAGCCCTCTCCCACCACGCAACACTGTTTCCTAACCATCAAGATGCATGTGGGGCAATCCGCAAAACCTGGGAGCCTCCTTTCAGTGAGGGCAGATGCCAACAATACAATTCAGCCTTGTCTCCAGTGTACCAACACCGCCTGTTTGAGCCTACAATTGAGTATTTGATCACAGCAGCCTCAAACCTTGTACCAAGCTCATGGTCCACAGTGATCAGCAGTGATCCTCACAGTTCTGTGTGTTTCAGAAACAATGTATGCCAGGCGTCTCCATTCCCTAGAGAAATATCACTGACCCCTGGAAATGTCTTGCATGAGACTGATCAAACTGGCAAAAATGACACAAATCCCACTAATGAGGAAGACCACAATGTCATAAAACTACCACCTTAATTTTCATGTCAGGTAGTTAAATTTCCATTTTCTGATATATTGGAAAGAATTTCTTGAAAATCTTTAAAATGTTGAAAAAGCTTCATTAAAAGATTAGAACATAGAACAATACAGCACAGAACAGGCCCTTCGGCCCACGATGTTGTGCCGAACATTTGTCCTAGCTTAAGCACCCATCCATGTACCTATCCAATTGCTGCTTAAAAGTCACCAAAGATTCTGACTCTACCACTCCCACAGGCAGCGCATTCCATGCCCCCACCACTCTCTGGGTAAAGAACCCACCCCTGACATCTCCCCTATACCTTCCACCCTTCACCTTAAATTTATGTCCCCTTCTCACAATTTAAAGAGTTGAAAAAAGCTTTAACAATTTAAGATACAGAACATTTTCCAAAGACGATGAATTGAAAAAATAAGCTTTTAAACAAGATAAAGCAGCAATCAATTATGATTTAAAACCTCATTAGATGATCTTAACTGGCTTTGTCAGAATTGAAAGCGTATTTACAATTTTTTAAAAAATTGTGAAGCTGGAAATTCTCCAACCAGCTTTTTAGCAATGAAATTGAAATCACAATTCAAACTTAAAAGACGAAAAGTGAAGGTACTGTAGAATGTGAATAATTTTAAAATGTTTTCAGAATCCAGTCATGTTTGAGGTTACACAAACTTCAGACAGAGTCAAATTGGTTAACATGGAAGTAACAATTCATGAGATTATTGTGTTGCTTCAGGTCTACGTATCAAATTACAAGTAGAATGGTGTGACATTTTCTTTCACCCTACATGACCAACAGCAGACCATATTAGAATTAGAATTAGCTTTATTGTCGCATGTACTCAAATGAAAAGTTTACAAGTCGCCATTGTGGTTCTAACATAGGAACAATGGTCATTCGGTACAGATTCTTAAGTACAGATTCTTAGGGGATAAACAATAGAAAAACAAAGAAATAAAAAGTCAAACATTTCAGATCACAGGAATAAATGAGAAAAAAAGTAATAATTTAGTAATTTTGTAAAAAAAAGTAACAGTTTAAAAGTATTTGACAACTGTTTTACTGTGAGAATGAATTGTATTATGAAACGAGCAATATTCAATAAAATAAATAAAAACAGAAAGTGCTGGAGAAACTCAGGAGGTCTGGCAGCATTTATGTAGAGAGGAACAGTGTTAACATTTCGTGTCTTAATGGACTTGAAACATTAACTCTGTTTTCTCTCCACAGATGCTGCCAGACCTACTGAGTTTCCCAAGCATTTTCTGTTCTTATTTTGGATTTCCGGCATCTCGAGTAGTTTGCTTTTAGTCAATATAATAATATAGACCCCAGCAGAACCTGTTGTCAACTTCATTTATTCTTATACATTTTCTAAATCTTGTGAATGTGGACCATTACAACCAGATGTAGTTAGGGAAAGTATTGTCACCAGAATTTCTGACTCATTTTGTTAAGATCTTTTACAACGAAAGGAAATCCTCACAGTGGATAAGACTATCCAGATTGTATTAGAAACTGAGTGCAACTAGATATGAAAGACATGTAGACAAGGTGGTAAGAAAGGCGTTTTGCACACTTGCCTTCATTGCTCAGTCCTTTGAGTATAGAAGTTGGGAAATCATGTTGAGCTTGTACAGGACATTGGTGAGGCGTCTTCTGGAATACTCTGTCCAGTTGTGGTTGCCCAGTTATAGGAAGGATACTATTAAGCTGGGGAGGGTTCAGAAGAGATTTACCAGGATATTGTCAGATCTGGAAGGTTTGAGCTATGAAGAAAGGCTGGATAGGCTGGGGCGTTTTTTTCACTGGAGCGTAGGAGGTTGAGAGGCAACCTTATAGAGGTTTATAAAATTATGAGGGGTACAGATAGAGTTAATGGTAGCTGTCATTTCCCCGGGGTGGGGGTTTCAAGACTAGGGGGCACATTTTTAAGGCGAGAGGAGAGAGATTTTAAAATTATATGAGGGGCAAATCTTCCACACAGAGTATGGGTCATGTGTAGAATGAACTTCCTGAGGAAGTGGTGGATATGGGTACAGCTACAATGTTGAAGAGACATTTAGATAAGTCCATGAATAGGAAACACTTGGAGGGAAATGGGCCAGGAGCAGGCTGATGGAACGAGTTCAGTTTTGGATTGTGTTCAGCATGGACTAGTTGCACTTGAAGGGTCTGTTTCCATGCTGTATGACTCCAACAAATTTACTCCAGAGGACCACCAGAACCTATCAGCTTCATAAGGTCCAAACACATAAAACAATCAGGCAGTAATCCAATGCAAACAATATTCAAATCTTTTGATGTTGGGAATGTGTCATGATGATGACTCTGAACCTTAAAGCGCCATTGACTTTTTTTTTAACTTTAGTTCCAAATTGTGTTTTCTAAGAAGCCAGCAACAGCATAAAATAAGACTGCAGATGTGAATTCAGTTGCTATCTGGCAAAGACTTTTGTGGGGCCCATGGAATGTCATACCCATTGAATAAAACAGAGAGAAACATAACAGGAAGAGATAGGAAAGAGCTGCCTGTCATCTCCATCTCAGTAGAAAACCACCTTTTGCAGAATGTTTATGTTTTGGTGTTCCAGGACTATACAAAAAAAAGGGACTTTAAAAACTAATCACCATTTGAACATTTGTCAGCAAATCGGATATTGAAGTTGATCAAAAAGTGAGAGAAAGAAGTCAGCTGTAGTAGAGAAACCAGTAAAACAGCAAAAGAGTGAAGAAAGTTCTGGGGGTGCAAACTTTGCTAAGAGTGACAAAGATGTTAACTTATTCCAGGTGTGTACTTTCTGTCAGTGCAGTGAACAGTGCAGATTATGATAGCTATTTATCAGCAGTCATGTAATACAGTATATGTGGTTTATTCTAAATACTGGTTTGTTGGAGATGGACTGTTTTGCTTGTATCAATTCTGCTAAGTGACATTCGTTTTTGTTTATGCTATGAAACATTGACGTTTCTACTCACTTAGATCAGCTTTGGAATGGACAGGAAGGAGAGGAAGCAGTTTTCCCTTGGATCCTGGAGGTAGTTTTTTTGTATAGTCCTGGAGTTAGTTAGGCAGAGATTGCTCAGATGTTGATTGCTACTTTGGGGCACCTTTTCTTTTGAGGGAATAAACTTGACCTAACAGACCACGGGAAGACCTTGGTCTTATCCATGTCTTTTCCTTTAAGAGCTATAGGGAGAGGATGAATAAGCTGGGGCTATTTTCCCTGGAGCATCGGAGGCTGAGGGGTGACCTTATAGAGGTTTATAAAATCATGAGGGGCATGGATAGGATAAATAGACAAGATCTTTCTCCTAGGGTAGGGGAGTTCAAAACTGGAGGGCATAGGTTCAAAGTGAGTTGGGAAAGATTTAAAAGGGACCGGAGGGGCAATTTTTTCACACAGAGGGTGAAAAAGCTGTCAGAGGAGGTGGAAGAGGTGGGTTATCAACACCATGTTCACAGGGAGCAAATTTACAAGAAAGAAGGCAATTAAAAACCAACTCCCATTCCTGGACGTGATGGTAGAAAGAACACAGAATGGTGAATGAACAACAAAAGTATACAGAAAAACCACATACACAGACCAGAGCCTGACCCTGGCCTGGAGGAAGAGCGCCTCATCTTCCGCCTGGGAACCCTCCAACCACACGGGATGAATGCAGATTTCTCCAGCTTCCTCATTTCCCCTCCCCCCACCTTATCTCAGTCCCAACCTCCGGATTCAGCACCGCCCTCTTGACCTGCAATCTTCTTCCTGACCTCTCTGCTCCCCACCCCCTCTCCGGCCTATCACCCTCACCTTAACCTCCCTCCACCTATTGTTCCCCCCTACCTTTTATCTCAGTCCGCTTGGCACACCAACCTCATTCCTGAAGAAGGGCTTTTGCTCGAAACGTCAATTTCGAAGCTCCTTGGATGCTGCCTGGCCTGCTGTGTTTTTACAGCACTACATTTTTCATACCCACAACTACGACAACCCGCTGAGCTACAAATCTTTACACAAACCTTGAACCTCACAACAAAGCTAAAAGAAGATGTTTATTCCTTTCACCAATTCATTTGCCTTCCATTAGCTGCTTTGAGGAAATAAAGATCCTTTCAACAGGAAAGCAGTTCACTGGCAATGCTAATACCAAGAAATATCTTCAGTGAAAGGCATTCAAATATTAAGCGATCTACCTGCACAGAGTGACAAAGAGCAATAGATGAGGAGATCAAACTCAAACAAATAACAACATACTCCTCGAGATAAGAATTTGCGAAGTCAGAGACTGATGAGGGAGCAAGGGGAAAAGGGATGGTAGTAAATTTGATATACTTATTTAAGCAATTATCACACAACTGCATGCCTCTTCTGCTAAAAACGATATTGTTTAATTCTTAATAAAAGCCAAAAGAACTGTGGATGCTGTAAATCAGAAACAAAAACAGAAATTGCTGGAAAAGCTCAGCAGGTCTGGCAGCATTTGTGCAGAGAAATCAAAGTTAATATTTCTGGTCTGGTGACCATTCAGAGTTCTTCAGTACTTCATACTAGGGCTGTAAGGTCATCCATTTGTACCCCCTACCAACCTGAGACCATACCCCTTCCCCCATATGCCACTTTTACTCTCCACTCACCCAGCCCCCACTCACCCAACTAGCACCGAATCCCCTTCATTCCGTACACTAACTCCTAAAATTTGGGGTTAGGGCTCATGTGGTACAGTGACAGTGTGGTCTAGGTAGTGTCCCTACCCCTGGGCTGTGGAGCCTACACCTTATCCATCTTCAACACGAACCACTAATTTAACTGCCATGTGTACCAAACATACAACTGTCACCCTAACCTCTCTAGCAACCTAGCACCCATCCCTCACCCAATTGCCATGCTAACCCTTCAAGTACCTGCCAGTTTTATCCATTCTAACCTTAACCCATTATCCACTTTGCACCCCACAGTGCCAGCTATTCACTCCATCCACCCGCTCAACACATAGACACACACACATACTTACTTTCTGTCAATAGCAGTAAACATAGCTTAGGGACCTTTGAACCACAGACACAGCATTTCCTGCTGACAAATGGGACGTGCTACCAGCTCTGACCCACTTTGCTGGTGGCTGTGCCTTTTCCAGGACTCAAGATTCACCCTAAACCTGCAGAAAGGAAAACGGGTTCAAGACTGATGGGGCCTCCAATCCCGGGGGTGCCTTCCTACTTTGCACTGAGCAATGGCAGCTGTGAGTGTTGTTTCGGCCACCACCATGATTCAATTCAGAACTTTCTGGAAGCTCAATCGTCAAAGTTGAAGTTTCAAAAGTCACCAGAGTCCTTGGCAGGCCTCTTAGACGTTTATCATGGTCATTTAAAAAGCACATACTTTAAAATATCCATGTTGCATCCAACGTGACAACAGTCTTGAGATTTCCTTATTCCATGGTGAAAATTCTCTTATTTTTGCTTCTTTGGAACGTACATTAACCCTGATGAATCTCTGCCTTTTTACATATTGTACAGAACATATCAACATTTTGTTTTGCCACTGGCTTGTTTAAACTAATATCCTATTTTTCTTTATCAATTTCTTGGTGATACTTTGATGTATTTTAATATTCTTCTAAACCTCCGTCTCTGGGAACATTACAAACCTCTTCCTTTAATCTGATGTTACCAGTAACCTCTCTTGTTGGCCATTATTGGATAACATCTGTCTGCGAGTGTTTACAATTGATGTTACATTACAGATGGAAATAGTCAGGCTGAGTGCTGGCACAGATACAGGATCAGAATGAAACGAACAACAGCAGTAGTGCTAATTTCTTGAACTAGCTAAACATCCCGGAGACAATAATTCAATGGCTATTGTGGCAGCTGGAGGGAATTTAAAGTTAACAAATGAAAGTCAGAATGAAAAGCTAGTCCCAATATTGATGATCATGAAATGTCTTCTTTCTCTTGGCAGTCCCTCAGGATTGAAACAAACTTCCTTACGCTCTTTGGGGTGGGGGTGGGGGTGGGGAACAGGATTGGCTGCGTGGTTCAATCCCAGAGGCTGCAGACTCTGTCACTGCTGGGGTACATGGGGCACGCTGGGTTCTGCCAGCACTTTCCGCTGTTTCTGCTTGACCTCCATGTGCTCTACTCAAAGTGTTTTTTTTGTTTTTTCACAGATGCTTCTTCTCTGGTTTGTACTTTCGAGGAGAAGTGATTCCCACGTGTTGTGGGGATGTCACATCTGTTTAAGGAGGCTTCTGGGGTCTCCTTGTAGTGATACCTCTGCCTTGCAAGTGCTTGCTTACCATTGTGTTCTTTTGGGTGTCTTGTGTCAGGCATGCGGTCAATATGGCTGTCCCATTATAGCTAGTTATGTGTGACCAGTGCCTCAATACTGGGGAAACTGGCTTGAGAGTGGACATTCATGTTGGCATGCCTCTCCTGCCAGTGGATTTGCAGGATTTTGCAAACGTATCGCTGATGCTAACTCTCCAAGGGTTTGAGGTGCCTACTGTAGATGGTCCACATTTCTGATGCATACAGAAAGGTGGCAACCATAGCTGCTCTGTAGCCCATGAGCTTGGTGATGGATTTGTGATCTCAGATTCCATGCACTCTGTTCCTTAGACATGTGACTGCTGCACGAGCGTATTGGAATCAACGTTGGACTTCATCATTAATGTCTGTCTGAATCAAAAGGAGGTTCCTGAGGCATGGGAAATGATCCACTTTGCTCAGGGGATCGTGAATAAATGAAATTACTGAGTTGTTAAATGAAGTCCCATTTAGCTCACTAATATTATGTAGAAAAATCTCTGCTACAGGATAATCGAATACAAATAAAACTGAATTGATCACATCAGTTGAAGGTTATTGCCCTTGATATCAAAGCAGCATTTCACCGAGTGTGGCATGAAGGAAACCTTGGTAAAATCGAAGTGCATAGAAATAAGTGGGAAAATGTTGTATTCGTTGGAGTCATACATGGTTCAGGAAGCTGGCTGTGGGAGGTCAGTCATCTCAGCTCCAGGACATCTCTGCAGGAGTTCATTAGATTTTCCTTTTGAGTAATTACTTACAGTGTGGAAACAGGCCCTTTGGCCCAACAAGTCCACACCGACACGCAACCCACCCAGACCCATTTCCCTACATCTAACACTACGGGCAATTTAGCACGGCCAATTCACCCTAACGTGCACATGTTTGGACTGTGGGAGGAAACCAGAACACCCGGAGGAAACCCACGCAGACACGGGGAGAATGTACAAACTCCACACAGTCAGTCGCCTGACGCGGGAATTGAACCCATGTCTCTGGTGCTGGGAGGCAGTGCTAACCCACTGTGCCACCGTGCCGTCCAGGGTAGTGTCCTAGGCCCAACCATCTTTACCTGTTTCACCAATGACCTTCCCTCACTCATAAGGTCAGGAGTGGGAATGTTTGCTGATAATTGCACAATGTTCAGCACCATTCGCGACTCCTTAGATACTGAAGCAGGCCTTGAAGCAAAACACATTAAAACCTTTAAAAATGAGTGGCCATTCCTTGTGAAATAGCCAGAATCAATAACTCATCAGCAGGGATGTCGTGTCCTGTGAAATAACATTGTTATTAAGCAGGCCATTGATGAAGAAAGCATGGATGAAATTAAAGAGGAAAACAACAGTATAACTGTATTTTAAATAATTGGAAATTTGCTATGTACACAATCAGAGTACAATTATATAATTTAATGGAGTGTAATTGCTGCAGTAAAGAAATTAATTAATTTGTAGACATCAGGAGTTGAAATTCAGAAGACAAAAAAAATCAATTGCATTTATATTACGTGGGCAATTTGCTCATCCTTACTCAAAGGTTAAAAATTTTAGTAAAGGATACAGGAATAGATAATGGGTGTGCGACAAGTTCCTAGATGAGATAAATAATTGATGAAAAATTTGAACAAAGTATTGAAGGACACTGTCATGGCCTATAATAAATCTTCCCTCAGCAAGAGATTTCAATGACGTCTTTACAATATAAGATAAAGGAAAAAAAACATCTTTTTATTTCACATTTTGCAGATTTGGCAACTAGAATTTTTCAGGGAACAATACTACATCACAAAAATAAGAAAATATTTGTGAATAAATGAATATTGGGAGTGGTGAGGTTTTGCTAATGATGCATCTATGTTTAAATATGAACATAACAGATTTGAATATGACCACAGAAACCCCTTTTTAGTGACAGTGCTTATGAAAGTCAAAAATAGTAATGCAGTCAAATACAATCAGTTGCCAACAGACTTAAGTTAAAATTATTCTCACCATTTATTGTTGATGTCCTTTATATTTATTTTGAATATTGCTACTTTATGGGACATCATTAGGTTAAGTTTTGGTTCTGTTCTAAATATTAGAATGTTAATTGATTCACTCACAGGCTTCTAGTCTTTGTTGCTAGTGTCCCTGTTCGATTCCTCTGCTGTCCTGCTACGCTGTCAGACAGGGCACCTCATCTGTAATTTTGACTCTTGCAATTTTCTCCTTGACATTGCTACTTAAACCCTTACATTAGGAGTTAAATGAAAGTACAAAATGCCAGGGAAAAGAGGAAATACGATCGATGTATTAAGTGCACATTCCAGATACTAGTGTGCAAAAATCTGTTTAAAATTGCCATTTTCCCATTTCTATACCATGGTTTGAAACTGCATTTTATATTGATGCATTCATCAAAGCAATAGGAGGAACTGGGTGAATCATTTTCTTTTCACAGACAGGTGTGTGCCATTGAAGAAGTGCTGTTAAATGAAAGCCGACTATAAAGACACAGCCCACGTAAATGTAAAGCAGAAAACATTCTTGACATTAACATATCAATTTGGGTTATTACATGACAATTCAATTAAAAAGTTAGTTCGAACCTAAATGCTTCAAGTATACATATTATTTGTTCCATGCTGATTAATATATATTTGTGAAATAAGTATCGAAATGTTTAATTCCTTTTGCAGAATGCGTGTAATTTTACCCTAGAGTCATAAAGGTCTACAGCACGGATACATGACCTTCAGCCCAACTTTCCCATGCCAGCCAATTTTCACAATTTAATTGAGTCCCATTTGTCTGCATTTGGTCCATATCCCTCCATACCTATCCCATCCATGTATCTGTCTAAATGTTTCTTAAATGACAAAATTGTACTTGTTACCACCACTCCCCCTGGCAGCCCGTTTCAGTCAATCACCTCCCTCTGTATGAAAAGGTTGCCCCCCTGAACTCTTCTGTCTCTCTCTCTCCCCATTCACATTAAACCTATGCCCTCTACTTTTAGACTCCCCTACCCCAGGGGAAAACTACACAGAGATAGGAAATTTTGGGAAAGTCGCATCCTCTATTGGACATGTTCCTGCCTTTGAATGACTTTCCTGGATGTGATATCTGACTGATACTAGATACCTGCCAGCCGGCAGCAGGTAGTTAGTAAAGATCAATCAGGTGCCCGTATGTGAGCAGTCAAGACACTGGAAAATTTCCCAGCAGCAGACTGGACCTCACTGAGGTCTGCTTTAAATCTCTACTCAACTGTGGAGCACAGTCCCAGATGGTCACAGCTGCAATTGCATGCTATCCTGTGGCGGTCAGACAGCTGTCTTCACAATGATGGCCTGGCAACTATAGCCATGCGTACATTTTTCTAAACATTTTATGAAACTATTAGAGGTCACCTCCACCTGAACTCACCCTTCTGGTCACTTACCTACATCACTGGCTGAATTAATTGCCAAAAGAGAGCAGTCCATAACGCAATGTTCTGGCAGAAAACAAAATAAAATTTCACTCCAAGTTGATGAGTTGTAAATGTTCTGCCAAATGTTGCTCTCAGTTGAAGGATCAGAATGGTTTCAGGTTCAGTCACTGGTTTGTTATTTGTGGTTGATGAGTGCTATAGTTTAACTGGTTGTTATGACTGAGGGAGGGAATTGCAATAATATGATTTCACCATGGTCTGATATGCTGGTGCCATTGATAAATACGTATTCATATATCTGTCTGGACGTTAGCTGTCTACACACGTACTCTTAGATGGTGCTTCTTTTTACAAGATTACCGCTGTTCTTTATCTCTAGAATCTCTGGTTTGTCTTTAGCCGAGAGTAAGGCTCACTTGCTGTGACCCTTGTTATTTACTGTTATATGTTTACAGGATACTGAGTACAGCTCTCCAGTGCAGTGATTAAACCCTTCTCTTTGCAGGCTTCCCTTTGGCCTCCCTTTATTCTATCCTGCCCTGCCAGTGTCAGGATAACATCACCAGTTATAGCCTCCTCTTTCACATAGTCTGTTATCTCTCACCACCCTCCCTGCCCCAAGTTGATGGCTTGGTTTATATAAGTGCAGCAATTTGTTTTTAATTGTTTTTTAGTCATCATTATTATCAGGATAAAAGGATTTTAACTAACCTAAAAAGCCAAGATTCTCAAAATCAGCTGCTCAGTTATCAATGTTCCACTATCTAATCTTCACAAGCAACATATAGAGACTGATCCATATGCCTTTCAACTTTTACATTTGTTATGGAGAATCCCATTTGTGACAAATCAGGAAACCCTGCCTGGGGTTTGGACAAGTTCTATGATTCAATCAAGTGGGTTTGTTTTAAGGTGAGATTAATTTCAGTGCCAGTGAGTGGTAACTATCTTATTTTCCTAACTTATACCATGTAAGTGTGTAATGTAGTGTAACTATTTTCTTTGTTTTCTCTATTTTGTGTACCGAAGATGGTGCTGTGTGGTAGAAACATCATACACTCTTCACTGTACTTCTGTCCTTATGTAACTTGAATACATGAGACAATAAACCTAATTAGAACATAGAACATAGAACAATACAGCACAAAACAGGCCCTTCGGCCCACGATGTTGTGCCGAACATTTGTCCTAGCTTAAACACCTATCCATGTACCTATCCAATTGCCGCTTAAAGGTCATATTCTCCATTCCAGGCAACATCCTGGTAAATCTCCTCTGCACCCTCTCCAAAGCTTCCACATCGACCAGAACTGCACACAGTACTCCAAATGTGGCCTTACCAAGGTCCTGTACAGCTGCAACATCACCTCCCGACTCTTGAATTCAATCCCTCTGCTAATGAACGCTAATACACCATAGGCCTTCTTACAAGCTCTATCCACCTGAGTGGCAACTTTCAAAGATCTATGAACATAGACCCCAAGATCCCTCTGCTCCTCCACCTGACGAAGAGCCCTACCGTTAACCCTGTATTCCATATTCTTATTTGTCCTTCTAAAATGGACAACCTCACACTTGACAGGGTTGAACTCCATCTGCCACTCCTCAGCTCAGTTCTGCATCATATCTAAGCCCCTTTGCAGCTGAAAACAGCCCTCCTCACTATCCACAACTCCACCAATCTTCGTATCGTCTGCAAATTTACTGACCCACCCTTCGACTCTCTCTTCCAAGTCATTAATAAAACTTACAAACAGCAGAGGACCCAGAACTGATTCCTGCGGAACTCCACTTGTAACTGGGCTCCAGGCTGAATATTTACCATCTACCACCACTCTCTGACTTCGACCAGTTAGCCAGTTCTGTATCCAACTGGCCAAACTTCCCACTATCCCATGCCTCCTGACTTTACTAAAGTCAGTTGCAGGTTCCGGGGTTCAGATGTAAGAACAGGGAAGGTGGTAAAAGAGGGGGAGATGTGGCATTGTTAGCTAAGGACAGTATTACAGTGGCAGAAAGGACGTTTGATGAGGACTCACCTACCGAGGTAGTATGGCCTGAGGTTAGAAACAGGAAAGGAGAGGTCACCCTGTTGGGAATTTTCTACAGGCCTCCGAAAAGTTCCAGAGATGTAGAGGAAAGGATTGCAAAGATGATTTTGAACAGGAGTGAAAGCTCCTATAGCCCCCACAGTTGGTATGGGGGACTTTAACTTTCCAAATATTGACTGGAAACGCTATAGTTCAAGTACTTTAGATGGGTTTCTGTCCAGTGTGTGCAGGGGGTTTTCCTGACACAGCATGTAGACAGGCTTACAAAAGGTGAGGCCACACTGGATTTGTTACTGGCTAATGAACCAGGCCAGGTGTTAGATTTGGAGGTAGGTGAACACTTTGGTGATAGTGATCACAATTCGGTTATGTTTACTTTAGCGATGGAAAGGGATAGGTATATACCGAAGGGCAAGAGTTATAGCTGTGGGAAAGACAATTATGATGCGATTAGGCAAGAATTAAGATGCATAGGATGGGGAAGGAAACTGCAGGGGATGGGGACAATTGAAATGTGGAGTTTGTTCAAGGAATAGCTACTGTGTGCTCTTGATAAGTATGTAGCTGTCAGGCAGTGAGGAAGTGGTCGAACGAAGGAACTGTGGTTTATGAAAGAAGTTTAATCTCTTGTCAAGAGGGAGAAGGAGGCTTATGTAAGGATGAGATGTGAAGGCTCAGTTAGGGCACTTGAGAGTTACAAATTAGCCAGGAAGGACCTAAAGAGAGAGCTAAGAAGAGCCAAGAGGGGACATGAGAAATTTTTGGCAATTAGCATCAAGGAAAAATCTAAAGGTTTCTATAGGTATGTTAGGAATAAAAGAAGGACTAGAGTAAGATTAGGGCCAGTCAAGGATAGTAGTGGAATGTTGTGCGTGGAGTCTGAGGAGATAGGAGAGGCACTAAATGAATATTTTTCATCAGTATTTACACAGGAGAAAGAAAATGTTGTCGAGGAGAATACTGATATACAGGCTATTAGACTAGACGGGATTGAGGTTCATAAGGAAGAGGTGTTAGCAATTTTGGGAACAGTGAAAATAGACAAGGCCCCTGGGCAAGAAGGGATTTTTCATCGGATTCTCTGGGAAGCTAGGGAAAAGATTGCAGAGCCTTCAACTTCGATCTTTATGTCTATTGTCTACAGGAATAGTGCCAGAAGACTGGAGAATAACAAATGTTATCCATTTGTTCAAAAAGGAGAGTCAAGACAGCCCTGGTAATTACAGATCAGTGAGCTTTACTTGGTTGTGTATAAAGTGTTGGAAAGGATTATAAGAGGTAGGATTTATAGTCATCTAAAAAGGAATAATTTGATTTGGGATAGTCAACACAGTTTTGTGAAGGGTAGGTTGTGCCTCACAAACCTTATTGAGTTCTATGAGAAGGTGACCAAACAAGTGGATGAGGGTAAAGCGGTTGATGTGGTGTATATGGATTTCAGTAAAGCTTTTGATAAGGTTCCCCATGGTAGGCTATTGCAGAAAATACAGTGGCTTGGGATTGAGGATGATTTAGCAGTTTGGATCAGAAATTGGTTAGTTGTAAGAAGACAGATGGTGGAGGTTGACGGGAAATGTTCATCCTGGAGTTCAGTTACTAATGTGTACCGCAAGGATCTATTTTGGGGCCACTACTGTTTGCTATTTTTATAAATGACTTGGATGAACATGTAGAAGGATGGGTTAGTAAATTTGTGGATGACACTAAGGTTGGTGGAGTTGTGGATTGTGCTGAAGGATGTTGCAGTTCACAGAGGGACATAGATAAGCTGCAGAGCTGGGCTGAGGGGTGGCAAGTGAAGTTTAATGTGGAAAAGTGTGAGGCGATTCACTTTGGAAAGAATAACAGGAATATAGATTACTGGGCTAATAGTAAAATTCTTGGTAGCATAGATGAACAGAGAGATCTTGGTGTCCATGTCCATAGATCCCTGAAAGTTTCCACCCAGATTGATAAGGTTGTTAAGATAGTGTACGGTGTGTTAAGTTTTATTGTTAGAGGTATTGAGTTTCAGAGCCATGAGGTCATGTTGCAGCTGTACAAAACTCTGGTGCAGCCACACTTGGAATGTTGCGCACAATTCTTTGTGAGGGGCACAGATAGGGTAATTAGACAAGGTCTTTTCCCTGGGTTGAGGGAGTTCAGAATGAGAGGGCATCGGTTTTGGGGCAACATTTTCACGCGAAGGGTGGTGCGTGTATGGAATGAGCTGCCAGAGGAAGTGGAGTCTGGTACAATTACAACATTTAAAAGACATCAGGATGGGTATATGGATAGGAAGGGTTTAAAGGGATATGGGCCAAATGCTGAAAAATGGGACTAGATTTATTTTGGATATCTGGTCAGCATGGATGAGTTGGACTGAACAGTCTGTTTCCATGTTGTACACTTCTATGACTCTATGCATTATAGGAAGGATTGGAAGCATTGGAAAGGGTGCAGAGAAGATTTACCAGGATGTTGTCTGGTATGGAGGGAAGGTCTTAGGAGGAAAGGCTGAGGGACTTGAGGCTGTTTTCATTAGAGAGAAGAAGGTTGAGAGGTGACTTAATAGAGACATACAAGATGATCAGAGGATTAGATAGGGTGGACAACGAGAGCCTTTTTCCTCGGATAGTGATGGTTAGCATGAGGGGACATAGCTTTAAATTGAGGGGTGATAGACATAGAACAGATGCCAGAGGTAGGTTCTTTACTCAGGGAGTGGTAAGGGCATGGAATGCCCTGCCTGCAACAGTAGTAGACTCGACAAATTTACAGACATTTAAATGATCATTGGATAAACATATGGATGATAATGAAATAGTGTAGATTAGATGGGCTTCAGATTGGTTTCACAGGTCAGCGCAACATCGAGGGCTGAAGGGCCTGTACCGTGCTGTAATGTACTATGTTCTATGTTCTATGGGGTAGTATTAATTCATAGGTGGCCTTTAATTGGAGAGGAAAGCCAAATAATGTACTCATCCAGGACTTTCGCTAATACAGAACATAAACATGCCCAGATAGAGAAGGAAGAGTTGGCAGTCATATTTGGAGTCAGGAAGTTCCACAATACCTTTACGGACGTGAATTTGTAATAATAATGGACCAACAAACCCCTATTAGATCTAATAGTAAAGGACAAGGCAGTGCTGCCCATCGCTTCAGGTGGAGTTCAGCAGTGGGCTCTAATACAGATTGCGTATAATTACAAGTTGGAACAACATTCAGGAGGCCAAGTAGCAAATAGGGATGCACTGAGCCACCTCACATTGGCAGATATGACATTGGAAAAGTCCGTAATGGCTATAAATTTTCTGGACACACTTGCAGTCGCTGACAATATCAACCTTTGAAAGCAGAAAGTTCTGACCTGACACAACCGAAATGGCTAGTGGTGATGGGAGAAACCAAAAGGCCATCACATCCAAAATTGAACCTTTTTGGACCCAGAGAGACCAGAAAGGATGGTGTATTGTTATGGGGAGCAAAGTTCATGACCAGGTACTGGCTGAGCTCCACCAGGGTCATCCAGGGGTTTCCAAAATGAAGATGCTGGCCCTGATTAATGCTTCACAATCATTAGTACTTCCTTCTACACCCTGTCTCATGAAGACCTCATCTCCAATAGGCTCAATAGTGTATAAAGATGAATTAACCTGGAGACTGCTGGTTGCCATGCAGAGTGACGAAAATGATGTGGGTTCAATTCCTGAAACGGCCGAGGTCACCATGAAGTTTCTGTGTTCTCCGCCTTGCCCTGAATCAGAGGCGTCCTGACCCTCAGGTTAAACCCACCACCATTTACCTTTCTCTGACGAGAGAGCAGCCCTGTGCTCCCCAGGGGGTATGGTATCTTTACCGAGCCAGGCAGTGATGCAGCAGCTCAGGGTACTCTCAATGAACCCTCTGTACAATGTGGTGAGGATGGGGGGGTGGGCTTTCCTCGGCCTGCGCAGAAAGTAACTCTCTGGTGTAGTAACTTTACCATTACCTTACGTTCCTTTGCATGCGATGCAGATGCAGTCCCATTGCTCTGGACCTGCTGTTTCCAGACACTCCTAGCTTTGGCTTCAGTTGTAGGCCCTCAGCCTTTATGAGTTGCTAAGGCAACAACAGTGGCTGAACCGGAGCTTGGGGTAGGAGCTCAAATTGCTTTTCTTTGCTCAACGTCCTCCAGTTGACCTGTTCTGTGAAATCTTCCCACTTTTGAAGGCTTCCAAGTTTTGTTCTGTTCATCACGGTCTCCACTGGACATCGACGGCTCCCCTGTGGAGATCGTGAAAATCACCAAATTTCTTGGCGTCCGCCTGGTGGAGAATCTCACCTGGACCCTCAAACACCAGCTCCATGGCACAGCAGCATCTCTACTTTCTGTACAGGCTGAGGAAAGCCCACCATCCCATCCTCACCACATTGTACAGAGGATTCATTGAGAATACCCTGAGCTGCTGCATCACTGCCTGGTTCGGGAATTGCACTGTCTCGGATTGTAAGACCCTACAATGGATAGTGAGGACTGCTGAGAAGATCATCGGGGTCTGTCTTCCTTTCATTACAGATATTTACATCTGAATGGCTAAGAGCATTGTGGAAGACCCCACACACCCCTCACTCAAACCCTTCTGCCTCCCGCCATCTGGCAGAAGATACACGAGCATTCGATCTCTCGCGGCCAGACTGTGCAACAGTTTCTTCCCCCACACCATCAGGCTCCTTAACACGGTATAATCGGACTCTTTCCCATCTGAAATTCTTTGCATGACTTTGAATTGCTGCTCGAAAGATGTCTATTATTTATCATTCTTTTATTACACAATAATGTGCGTGTTTTGGACTTCTTAAGCACTTTATGCTGCCCTGTGTATGGTCGTGTAGTTTGTGCTGTTCATGTAGCACCTCAGTCCTGGAGGAACACTGGCTCGTTTTTACTGTATCAGTTGTATATGGTAGAAATGATGAATAAAAGATACTCTACTCTTTCCCCTCTCCCCCAGTTCTGTTAATTGACTGGAATTTGAGAGTTTTAAAGTCTTCCTCGCTGCTGTTGTGCTTCCATGAGTTTTCATCATGGTCTCATGTGCTGCTGCTCTACATTGATATGTCTCTCTGGATGTTGCATATCTCTGTAGAGAATTTCACTGACTTCTCATCCACTTACAACTGTTTGTTAGTAAATTAACCACATATCTAAGATCTGTGCCCCCTTAATTTATGATTTGACACTCACAGATTAAACATTCCTTAATTTTAACTGTGGCAAGCAATTGACCCATACTGGAAAAGCCACCTCTATATTGAGTTTAAATTCTGTTTTGAAATGGACTTTTAATACGATGCTGCAGAATTTCTGCTGCTACTCTAACCTCACCTAGGAATTTTTTTTTAGATTAGATTACTTACAGTGTGGAAACTGGCCCTTCTGTCCAACAAGTCCACACCGACCCTCCAAAGAGCAACCCTCCCAGACCCATTCCCCTACATTTACCCCTTCACCTAACACTATGGGCAATTTAGCATGGCCAATTCACCTAACCTGCACATTTTTGGACTGTGGGAGGAAACCAGAGCATCCCACACAGACACAGGGAGTATGTGCAAACTCCACACAGACAGTTGCCTGAGGCAGGAATTGAATCCGGGTCTCTGGCACTGTGAGGCAGCGGTGCTAACCACTGTGCCACCATGCCGCCTTACCGTTGACTTACTTTGTTGATCTTCGTCCTTAATTTCTTGGACATTTTCTTTACCAAATGATTTCTCTTTGTCAGGAGATTTTGTCTTGGTCAGAAGTCTCCTCTGTTTCTCTGGAGATGTAGGTGCTGCCGCTGCTGCAGTATGTATTGGAACTGTCCTCTTCTCTAACATTGATGACACTCAGCTCCCCCTTCTGGACATTCTTTATACTTGCAGCGTTGAGGTGAAAAGGTCTTGAGAATCTAACTTGGGTAGTGACATTGTTTCCTACTCGTTCGGTATTTTGACAGGCTTTAGGGAGAGTAAGGACGCCATATTAGGCCTACTCATTTCGCTGCGCTTTAAGGATTCCAGGCATTTCATAGAACATAGAACATAGAACAGGACAGGCACTTTGGCCCTCGATGTTGCGCCGCCCCGTCTTACTAATCTGAAGCCCATCCATCTACACTAATCCATTTACATCCATATGCTTGTCCAATGAAGACTTAAATGAACTTAAACTTGGTGAATCTACTACCATTGCAGGCAATGCATTCCATATCCCTACTACTCTGTGAGTAAAGAAACTACCTCTGACATCTGTCTTATACCTATCTCCCCTCACTTTAAAGCTGTGTCCCCTCGTGTTTGCCTTCCCCATGCTTGGAAAAAGGCTCTCCCTGTCCACCCTATCTAACCCTCTGATTATCTTGTACGTCTCTATTAAGTCACCTCTCAACCTTCTTCTCTCTAGCGAGAACAGCCTCAAGGCCCTCAGCCTTTCCTCGTAAGACATTCCCTCCATACTAGGCAACATCCTAGTAAATCTCCTCTGCACCGTCTCCAAAGCTTCAACATCCTTCTTATAATGCAGTGACCAGAACTGTACACAATACTCCAAGTGTGGCTGCGCCAGAGTTTTGTACAGCTGCAGCATAAGTTCCTGGTTCCGGAACTCAATCCCTCTATTAATAAAGGCCAAAACACTGTATGCCTTCTTAACAACCCTGTCAATCTGGGTGGCAACTTTCAGGGATCTGTGTACATGGACACCGTGATCCCTCTGCTCATCCACACTCCCTAGAATCCTACCATTAGCCCAGTACTCTGCATTTCGATTACTCCGTCCAAAGTGTATCACCTCACACTTGTCCACGTTAAATTCTATTTGCATCTCCCAGCCCAGCTCTGCATCCTATCTATGTCTCTCTGCAATCTACTACATCCTTCATCACTATCTACAACTCCACCTACCTTAGTGTCGTCCGCAAATTTGCTAACCCACCCTTCTATGCCCTCATCCAGGTCATTTATAAAAATGACGAACAGCAGTGGACCTAACACTGACCCTTGTGGTACGCCGCTAGTAACTGGACACCAAGATGAACATGTTCCATCAACTACAACCCTCTGTTTTCTTTCAGTAAGCCAATTACTTATCCAAACTGTTATGTCTCCCACAATCCTATTCCTCCGCATTTTGGAAAATAGCCTACTGTGGGGAGCCTTATCGAAAGCCTTGCTGAAATCCATATACATCACATCAACCGGTTTACTCTCATCTACCTGTTTGGTTACTTTGTCAAAAAACTCAATAAGATTCGTTAGGCACGCCCTACCCTTCACAAAACTATGCTGACTGTCTCTGATCAGATTATTCTTTTCTAGATGGTTATAAATCCTATCTCTTATAACCTTTTCCAACACTTTACCAACAACTGAAGTGAGACTCACTGATCTGTAATTACCAGCGTTGTCTCTACTACCCTTTTTGAACAGGGGAACCACATTTGCTATCAGGCACTACCACCTGATGAAGGAGCGTCACTCCGAAAGCTAGTGTGCTTCCAATTAAACCTGTTGGACTATAACCTGATGTTGTGTGATTTTTAACTTTGATCTCATGTGATCTCCTCTTTTACATACAACATAGAACATAGAAAAATACGGCGCAGTACAGGCCCTTTGGCCCTCGATGTTGCGCCAATCCAAGCCCACCTAACCTACACTAGCCCACTATCCTCCATATGCCTATCCAATACCCGTTTAAATGCCCATAAAGAGGGAGAGTCCACCACTGCTACTGGCAGGGCATTCCATGAACTCACGACTCGTTGAGTAAAGAATCTACCCCTAACATCTGTCCTATACCTACCACCCCCTAATTTAAAGCTATGCCCCCTCGTAATAGCTGACTCCATACGTAGAAAAAGGTTCTCATGGTCAACCCACAACTGCAACATGACCTCAGGACTCCGGAACTCAATTCCTCTACCAATAAAAGCCAGTACGCCATATGCCTTCTTCACCGCACTATTTACCTGGGTGGCAACTTTCAGAGATCTGTGTACATGGACACCAAGATCCCTCTGCTCATCTACACTACCAAGTATCTGACCATTAGCCCAGTACCCCGTCTTTTTGTTAGTCTTACCAAAGTGAATCACCTCACACTTACCCACATTGAACTCCAAAACTTTTGATTGAAGTAAATCAGACCAGTTCTAACCACTGACTCCTACAATGATGTAATCTCTTATTAATTCTTCCTTTAAGGCCACACGCCTAAAACAGCCTCCTGCTAAGTAAAAATCTTGCTGTAACACTGTGAATTAAACCTTGCTTTTTCTATGGCCAAATCTTGCCTTGCTTTACAGTATGCATCAAACACCTTGATTAATGCTTCCAAGTCTCTTTTGAAAGTACTTTGTTCATAATATCTCATGAGGACATTATTTGCTCTTGGCTCAGTACTGTACTAAAATGAACTGACCTGATGTGTTTGCTCCATTGCGTGCAGCACTGATGCAGTCTGTAACTCTGAAACTGCTGCATCTGCTGTATTCTCTACCGCACTGCCCTGCTACTGACAGAATAACATCATCAGTTCCATCACTATCATTTGCATGTTCTGTTGTACTGCAGGAAGCACTCTGGGTTCCTGTGGCTGAATCCTAGACAAACAAGTGCGTGTGTGTTTGTGTATGTGTGAGTAAGAACGAGTGTGGAGATGCAGAATTGTACAAATGTGTAAGCCATTATCTTCAGGCAATGAAGGATATTTTCATCAAATGAATACAATGGAAGATGATTCCCAGTTGAATTGAGAGTGTGGTGCTGGAAAAGCACAGCAGGTCAGGCAGCATCCGAGCAGCAGGAGAATTGATGTTTTGGACATAAGCCCTTCATCAGTTCCTTCTTGATGAAAGGCTTCTGCCTGAAATGTCGATTCTCCTGCTCCTTGAGCTTTTCCAGCAACACACTGTCGACTTTGATCTCCAGAAGTGAAGTCCTCACTGATTCCCAATTGAACGCTGAGTGAGAACATCTGCATACATGTGGGCCCATATCACAACGTAGTACTGGTGTCACACATGGACGTATCAGTGTGGGATGTCAAGTTCCTTTTCTGTGGTGACTAGCTTTCAAATGATTAGTTTCATTAAATTCAATTTTGCAACTTGAATATTGTTGGGATATTAATTCACAAAACTGCACGCTACAGCAGCAGATACCATAAATTGTAGAACAATTATACACCGATGTGGAACTGATTTTAAGGTTCTGGGGCACTTTGCATCATGATGTAAATTATCTGAAATATTTGCACAGTGGCTGGTATCCCGTCACCAAGACACCTTTTATTTACATGTGCTCAGTACATGGGCTCTGAGTGGCCAGCTCAAAGCTGGACCCTAGACAGAGGAGACTCTGAATCTCCTGTTTTTTTTGCTGATACAGACAGGATTTATTCTAGAGGAATAATAACAGACTGTGCAGGAGAAACTCAGCAGGTCTGGCAGCATCTGTGGAAGGAAAAAAAGGGTTAATGTTTCATGTCTGATATCACTGTTCTTCAGTTCTCAGTGCTGTTTCTGGACAGCACTATGGTAAACTGGTTGCTGCATTGCCCTATTATAAAACCAGGACTAACATCAAAAACACCTCGTTGTCTACATAAGGCTTAAGGAGATAATCTCCTGGTTTTTTTTCTTTTTTTTAGTGAATCGAACTTTTGACACTCCTATTTATTTTTTTTTTCTTTTTTTATAAAACTCCCACACTACTGCCTAACTGCGGTAGTGCTTATTTTTTCCCCACCACCCATGGTGTGTGTGTGTATAGGTGTGAGACACAGTGAGAGACACAAGGTGCACAAATCTTTATTCAATTTCCACCACCAGGAAGAAAGGAAACACCTGAGTGGCCAGTGACAAGCAGTGCCCTTCACAAAAGGCAATGCAATCTCCTGTTTATTGGTTTTTAAAATATTTAACCCCCACACTACCGCCTAACTGCGGTAGTGCTTATTTTTTCCCCAGCACCCATGGTGTGTGTGTGTGCAGGTGTGAAACACAGTGAGGGACACAAGGTGTATGAATCTTTACCACCAGGAAGATAGGAAAACACCCGAGTGGCCAGTGACAAGCAGTGCCCTTCACAAAAGGCAATGCAATCTCCTGTTTATTTATTTATTTATTTTCTTCATCTCGTGTTTATATCTATCAGCCAGGATTCCCTGATTGGCCAAGGTTAACAACACATAGTCAATGAGATCCACTTGGCCCTCGTTCCAACCACTACACAATCCTATCCACAGAATTCCCAGGATTGCTCTGAGAGTCTCTGATGGAAGATAAAGGTAATTGGGATGTTCCTTCAAAAGAAGTAAATGTCATACTCCATTCATCATGTTTTCAATAAAGGCACAAACACTGCAGCAACAGTACACCCACAGTAATGGAAGATGGTAACATGTGAGAATTCCCAGTGTAGTTGAGTATATGTAGCAAATGGTTGCATACATGTACAATTATGAAGAGTTCCAGCTTGCAAACTGGCCTAAAGAGAGCATTACTCAGCCCCTTCCTGTCCTCCTTCGACACTCACAACTGTGCGGCCAAAATCATCTCTAACTCCATTGAGAAATTTGATGATGACACTACTATAGTGGGTTGGATCTCAAACAATGACAAGACAGAGGGCAGGAAGGAGATGGACAGTTTAGTGGCATGGTATAAAGACAACAATCTCTCCCTCAGTGTCAGCAAAATGAAGGATTTGGTCATCGACTTCAGGAAGTAGTATGGAGGACAATGTCACTGTCTATATCAATGGGGCTGAGGTGGAGGTGGTCAAGAGCTTCACGTTCCTACGTGTAAAGTTCACCAACAGTCTGTCCTGGTCCATCCATATCGCTGCTAGAGTCAAGAAAGCACACAAATGCCTTTACTTCCTCAGGAGGCTAAGGAAATTTGACATGCCCACAATGACTCTTCGCAATGTTTTTTGGATACACCATAGCAGGCATCCTATCCAGATACATCACAGCTTGGTATGGCAACTGCTCTGTCCAAAATTTCAAGAAATTACAAAGAGTTATGAACACAGCTCAGTCCATCACGAAAACCAGCCTTCCATCCATTGACTCCGCGTCCATTGACTCCATCTATACTCCCACTGCCTTGAGAAAACAGCCAACGTAATCAAAGACCCCTCCCACACCAGTTATACTCTCTTCCACCCTCGTCCATTGGGCAGAAGGTATAAAAGTTTGAAAACATGTACCAACATATTCAGGAACAGTTTCTTCCCCACTGTTAACTGACTTATGAACGGACCTCTCATATATTAGAATCAATCTTTCTCTATAGCTGTAACAGTATATTCTGCATTCTGTTCTATTACTCTGATATATTTACGTAAGATATGATTTGTCTGGATAACATACAAACAATACTTTTCACTGCATCTCAGTACATGTGATCATAATAAACCAAACCAAATCAAATCAAAATCATAATTTGGACACGTGACAGATTGCAAAATTGCATATGTCTAAGATCCCAACTGTAAATTTAAAGTTAAACATTGGCACACTGTTGTACCTTCACAACATGTATATGCATTTGGAATAGGAAGGCCTAAGAAAGACAGCAAAATGAGTTCTATATGCTGCTGTCCACTGTTTAAATGTGCTGAATGTTAGTCCTACATTTGGGATCATATGCAAAATACTCAGCCTTTTCCTCGGATACATGCCTCTAAAGTAAAAAGGAGAAAAGTTAATAAAGATGCTAAACTATGGCAGTATTTTATAAGCAGTTGTATCATGACATGCTCTAAGCTCATAATGAAAATTCCCTTCAGCTACTTCCATGTATGACCATGTAGCAGACCATGCAGTCTGCTCTCAAGTGACTGTATCAGCAAACACTCACCTTTAAGATAACAACATGCATAACAGCCATGCAAGATCTTTTAAAAGTACTGCACATTAAAATAAACACGCTGTGTGTAAAAATGAAAACTTAGAGGAGTCTCTGCTAATTTTTCATCTGCTTTCCATGTTTCTCAACCAAATGAGGTTGATTAGCTTTACTCTCATAGGTTCGAAAGAAATAGGAGTCAGAGTGGGTCAGCTCACCTCTCAAACCTGCTCCATTCTACAACACTGTGACTCTTTTCATTATCCTCTGGGAGAAGAAATTCCTTCGCATTGTACTTTTAAATGTGTTCCCTTATTGTGTAACTCTCTGCCTAGTTTGGGATATTACTCTTTAGTGGGAATATGTTCTCAGCATCTACCCAACGAATCCCTCTTATAAAGTTTCAACTTTGATCTCCAGCATCTGCAGACCTCACTTTCTCCCTTCTGTAACTCTCTGCCTAGTTTGGGATATTACTCTTTAGTGGGAATATGTTCTCAGCATCTACCCAACGAATCCCTCTTAAAAAATCTTGCATGTTTTAATGAAAACTGGAAACAGGTATGGCCTCACTCACACCCAAGATTGACCCATTTTAAAATTTCAACTCAATGCTTATTTCTTCCTAGAATTGTAGCTATTCTTTGAGATACAATTTCTATGGGGGGTCCTTCCATTAGCTTTGGGGTATGTGACTCTCCACCTTTTCCTTTACAGTTGTCATGACTATTAATGCCTTATCTCCGGTTCATGTTGCCAGCAGATAGCCAGATATCTGGCTTCCCATGACTTCTCAAGGTCACTTTGCTGTTTTCTACAACAAGGCTCACTGTAAATTTCTTACACTATCTGCAAACCAGGAAAAATATGTCTGGCTGTTTTTGTTTGCTCAGAAAATAAAAGATGAGATAAAGCACCAGGCACATTCCATCTGGTGAATCAAGAAGGTGGTACTTTCTCTGTTTGAAATGCAGGCCTAACTGATGAAGCTTCTTGATGACCTTTTCACTTGGTGCAATGTATTCTTCAGTGTTGAGGGTGTGTTCCTGGAAAAGCACAGCAGGTCAGGCAGCATCCGAGGGGTAGGAAAATCGACATTTCGGGCCAGAACCCTTCATCAGGAATGGCTCCGGCCCACTCCTCGATGCTGCCTGACCTGCTGTGCTTTTACAGCAACACACTCTCAACTCTGATCTCCAGCCTCTGCAGACCTCACTGTCTCCACAAAAGCAAATCTAGAACTGCCACTCTGTTCGTAAACTCAACTGTCTATTTTTGGCAGTAAACTCAAAGAGGTAAATGAAACAAAACAAACTGTTAGCCAAGTTTCCAGTCATCTCCATGCAATGTGACCTCTGCAGTCAATTTGCAGTTAGAAAAGCAAATTAATTACCCTTTAATTCCAGGAAATTTCATGAATAATTTCTACTTCTATCAAAGGCATTACAATCCCTCCTGGCCCTATTGGCACCATCACTGAGCTAAAAGCATGCTCCAAGTTCTTGATGATCTTTCTTTCCTATCCATTAACCCCTTCAGTTAACATGGTTCCTGACTTTGATATATAATCAACTTCAAGACTGTTTGAGTTGCCTTTACTTCATAATGGTTTAACTAGTTGCCCCATTTTTCTACAGTTGAGTCTTACATTCCTAAAACAGAAAGTAATGCTCTAAAAAACATAAATTATGAATTAGATATTTACCACACTCTCTGAAGGTTCTCAGACAGAAACTGTATTCATTTGATTGCTTCACTGTTGTGGTATCAGTTTTGGTTCTTTTATCCTGGTGCATCAGGAAGAGCAAACAATTTACAACATGACACTATGACAAAAGCTTCCAAACCTTTTTACTCGGAATGTCCAGTAAATGTAAGTCTATATGACATAGAAGCCCATCAATGAGATCATGGCTGATCTTATAATCCTCAACTCTGCTTTCCTGCCTTTTACCCATGCCTCTGCATTCGCTTAATGTTTAGGAATCTGTCTATCTCAGTCTTGAATACACCGAATGACCCAGCTTTGACAGCCTTCTGTGACAAAGTATTCCACCATCGAAAAGTGAGGCGCTGGAAAAGCACAGCCGGTCAGGCAGCATCCGAGAAGCAGGAGAATTGACATTTTGGTCATAAAATCTTCATCAGGAATGTTAGATTCAGTACCCTTGGAGAGAAAACCTTCCTCCTAATCTCTTGTAAATGCACGGCCCCTTATTCTGACTTTATGTCTCTGGCCCTGGACTTTACCACAAGGGGAAACAGGTTTTTCCACATTTACTCTATCAGGTCCTCCAAGAATCTTGTATGCTTCAGTAAGGTTACCTTTTATTTTTGTATTATCCAACTAGTACAGGTCCAGTTTACTTAACACCTCCTCATAAGACAATCCCTCCATAGCTGGTATTAGTCTAGTGAACCTTCTTTGGACTGCCTCCAATGCCAGTAAATCTTTGCTTAGATAACGGGGTCAACACTGTTCATGCGTTCCAGCTGTGGGCTGACTAACACCATGTACAGTTTTAGCAAAATCTCTCCCTTTTATATTCCATTGCCTTTGAAATAAAGACCAGCATTCCAATTGTGTTCCCTATTACCCACTGAACTTGGTTGCTCGATTTTCACGATTCAAAGATGAGGACTCTGAAATACCTCTTCCTGCAGCCATTTAAATCATAGTCAGCTCCTCTGTTCTTCCTGCCAAAATGCATAACCTCCTATTCCCCCACGTTATTTTACATCTGCTAAGTTCTTGCCCATTCACTTAACTTCTCCATATCTTCCTGCAGACTCTGTCATCCTCATCACTTGCCTTCTCATTTATTTTTGTGTTACCCGCATGCTTGGCTATAGTACATGCATTTTCCTCATTCAGTCATGAATACACATTGCAAATAATTGTGGCCTCAGCACTGATCCTTGTGGCACTCACAGGTTGCGGGTCTGAAAATGCCCTCTGATAGAGTCCTAAAGTCAAACAGCACAGAAACAGACCCTGAAAACATAATCCCAAACTAAACTAGTCCCACCTGCCTGCTTCTGGCCCATATCCCTCCAAACCCTTTCCTATTCATGTCCTTATTCAAATGTCTTTTAAACATTATAATTGTCTCAACTTCATGCAGAGGTTGTATGGAACAAGCTGCCAGAGGAGATGGCAGAGGTAGATACAATTACAACATTTAAAAGGCATCTGGATGGGTACATGATTTAGAGGGACATGGGCCAAGTGCTGGCAAATGGGACCAAACCAGTTTAGAATATCTGGTCAGCACAGACAAGTTGGACCGAAGAGTCTGTTTCCATGCTGTATGACTCTCTGACTCTGTAAGTCTCTGCCTTCTGTTTGTTATCCAATCATGTTTGTTGCTGGTGCTTTTCAAAAGGAGAAACTATTATGGACCTTGGGTATCTCCAGAAGATGAATCACAGCGAAAATAAAATAGTCAGCAAATTCCTCACTCTCAGAGGTCACACGCTGAAGCACAAAGTGAAATATAAGAGTTTTAAAATCCCTCATCATCGATTTTTTTTAAAAAGCGTGAATTAAATGCCTTCAGGAGCAGTCATGATGCTCACAAGAATTAACTTGATGCTTTTTACAGACATAGCTCTTGTTTGCTTGCACCCCAGAGCATTTTCATTGATTTTAATGGGCGCTGCTGTGTTAAAGTAACCTGGAGCTAATGGTGAGCCACCCACCCTGGAAAGCAAATCATTACCCAGCACTGTGTGTGTGTGCTTTTGTTTGTGAACGAGCTGCCTTTATTTTGGCTTCCCAGTTTCATCCCACTGTTAAAATCACTCTGGCATGCAGCATCAATTTGAGAAAGTTGTCCTCCCCCCTTAGAGGGCAAGAGAAGGAAGATCCATTTAATATCTTTATACACCCAGTTTGAAATGTTACCAGATGCCTGATTGGAAAATTGAACTTTGTTGTGCTGAATTGAGATGAAAATTGAGACTGTACACACCTGATAGAATCACAGGATCCCTATAGTGTGGAAGCAGGCCATTCAAACCATTGAGTTCATACCGACCCTCTGAAGAGCGTCCCGCCCAGACCCACCCCCCTACCGTCTCCCTGTAACCCTGCATTTCCAATGGCTAATCTACCTGACTCGCACATCTTTGACAGTTAAAGCATATTGTGAGGTCCAACATTGAGTGGATAAAGTGACTGCGAGTGTTTGATTTAAAATCTAAACTTTGAGTGAAATATGACCAATTGAGGTATCTCATTAACGCAAAAGTGGGGAGGCAAACTAGTTTGGCCTACTTTGGATTGTCTCTTCATACTGATACTGTCCAATAGCTGACTTGACATAAGTGTGGCTATGGTGGCTGGGTTTTGGCACTAACTTTAGTAAACAGCTAACTCTCACACATGGAAAATACTTGCACAAAGCAAGTGAGTGCAGTACACATGTGTATAGTTATTTTAAATGTAAATAACCTCTGACTACCAGTATGCTTCATCAAAGAGGCAAAAGGACATTACTGCCAATACTGTATGACAACCTGTACCATGATTATCTGTTCACACAGTTCTTTTGTATCTCTTAAGGTGACCTCAATACTCAAATTTCAAGACATTTTGGGCTGCGGTGGGTGATCTGTGTGATATTAACCAGGCTGGGATATTGACATGCACTTGTCAGGTGACTGAAGCACTTTATAGGAAAGCTAATGAGTTCATCTTCTTTGACATCACAGCAGGGAGCAATGAATCATGAAAGTTATGAAGCAGAAGGAGGCCATTTGGCCCGTGATGCCAGTACTAGTTCTCCAATGAACATTATGACTTGGTGTCATTTGCCTGCCTGTTCCCATACCCTTGCCCATTGTTCTGATTAAATAATCGTCCAATATCCTCTTGAATGCCGCTATTGACTTTGTCTCCTCCGCGCATCAAGCCAGTGCTTTTTCCTCACATCACATTTGCTACATTTGAAAACCATTAAAACCACTCCAAATCTCTCATAATTTTTGATAAGTTTTATCAAATCTCTTCTTCTCTCCAGAGAGAACAGTCTCAACCTTTCCTCATCGCTGAAGTTTCTCATTCCTCATAAATGTCCTGCAATCTTTCTGAGACATTCCTATACCTTTTTTGGTGGGACATTTAGAACTATACACAATACTCGAGCTGAGGTTGAATCAGTATCATGTATCAGTTGTGTAATCTTTTTGCTTGTACGCTTCATGCCTCTATTAATAAAACGTAGTACACTAGATCCAAAAGAGAAAATGCTGGAAAATCTCAGCAAGTCTGGCAGCATCTGTAAGGAGAGAAGAGAGCTGACGTTTCGAGTGTAACTGACCCTTTGTCAAAGCTGACACATCTAGTACACTAGATGCTTTATTAACTGCTGCCTCCACCTATCCTTCATTGAAGACAGTAGGCCAGTAGATGTAGTGGACTTTGGAAAGGCTTTTGACAAGGTCCTGCATGGGAGACTGGTCAAGAAGCTATGAATCCTGGGATCCAGGGCAAATGGGATCCAAAAGTGGCTAGTGGCAAGAAGTAGAGAGTGATGTTTGGAGATTGTTTTTATGATTGGAAGCCTGTGTCCCATAGTGTACCATAGGGTTTGATGCTGGACCCTTTGCTGTTTGTTGTACACAGTAATGATCTAGCCATGAATGTAGAAGGTATGATCATTAAGTTCACAGATGGCACAAAAATTGGTGGTGCAGTCAACAGTCAGAAGGAAACCTTTAGCCTACAGGACAATATAAATGGGCTAAACAATGACAAATGGAATTTATTCCAGTAAAGTGAGATGATACATGTTTGAGAGGACTAACAACACAGTGCATACTGAATGGTAGGACCCCTTGGGGTGCACATCCAAAAATGTTTAACGGCAACAGGACAAGTGGTTATGAAGGCATATGAGAAACATACCTTTCGTGCCTAGAACAAGTTAATTAAAAATTATCACTGCACTGAACTACCACTCATTTCCAAAGTAACGTACCTATACAAGCCTGTTACATATTCAAAACAAAGCACTATATCTCTTTAAAAACATTGAACATTACAAGCTTAGCCAGCTGAAACTGTATTCTGAAATCCAAAGGTGTTTCACTTCAAAGTCTCTCTACCATTCATGGTTAGAATCATAAAAACAGCTATAATACTATAAACCCATACATTGCTTCTGACCTGACTCTTATGAGGGGTGATCTGATTGAGGTTTTAAAACATTGAAAGGATTTGCTGAAGTAGGCATGGGGAACTATTTCTCCTGATGGAAGAATCAGGAACAAGTGTACACAATATTCAAACTAGACACGGACTATTTAGGTGTAAAATCAGGGAAAATGTTTTCACACAAAAGGTGTAGAATTCTGAAACTTTATCTCCTTACAAATTGTGGATGATAGGATGATGGAGCATTTTTAGTTAGGTAAGGTTATCAAGGGTTATGAAGGAAATTTAGATAAATGGATCTAATCTTACCCTAATGCTAAGTTATGGCCGAATTAAATGGTATAAGGCTAACTGGTCTAAATGGTCCATTCCTGATCCTTATTTTCCTGTACAACAGAATTTTTTCAGAACCGGCCTTGTTAATGCAGAGCAATATTTGCTAGTTCACTCTTGATGTCTTGCTCACCAACGCAACATCTTCACCAAGTTTCAAATGGAAGGGACAGAAGCTGAAGAGGGCATACTATTTCTCCAACTGTTAAGTCTTCAAGAATTCTTGTCTCATGAACACTAGAGCTCCAAACATCAAACGGGTGCAAAGATCCACTCTGCCAAGGGTACAGAAATGGGGCACTGAAGTCCTGCTCCTTATTTGTAGAATAATTGAATCATAGAATCCCTACAGTGTGGAAGCAGGTCATTTGGCCCATCAAGTCCACAGTAACCCTCCAAAGAGCAACCCATCCAGACCTGCCCCCATCCCTTTAACCATGCTTTTCCCATAACTAATCCACCTAGCCTGCACATCCCTGGACAATCTAGCATGACCAATCCTAATCTGCACATCTTTGGACTATGGGAAGAAACCAGAGCACCTGGAGGAAACCCATGCAGACACGGGACGAACATGCAACCTCCACATAGACAGTCACCTGAGGGTGGAATCGAAAGTGGGTCCCTGGTGCTGTGAGGCAGCAGTGCTAACCTTTGAGCCACTGTGCCACCCCGTACCTTATAAAAGTGTAACACATAGGAGGCTGTTTGGTTAATTAAGCCTGCAGCATCTCTCTTAAACAGACATTTTGTCTCAGTCACCAACTCCTTTCCTATCGTGCTTTCAATCTTCATCTTCAAGTACTACCCAATATCCTTTTGAAAGTTAACACTGAAAAGCTTTCCTTGATCCTTTTAAACAGTATATTCCATCATTACAACGGCTGTGCTTTAAAAGAAATCTCTTCATCCCACCTTCTACTGTAATGTAGGAAATGAGGCAACCAATCATAGAATCCCTACAGCGTGGAAACAGGCCATTTGGCCCAGCAAAGTCCATCCAGACCTATTCCCCTTCCCTAATACTCTACATTTACCTCTGATGAATGCACCTAACCTACACACCCCTGAATGCTATGGGCAATTTAGCATGGCCAATTCACATAACCTGCATATCTTTGGATTGTGGGTGGAAACTGGAGCAAACCTACACAGACACAGGGAGGATGTGCATACTCCACATAGGCATTGCCTCAAGCCAGAATTGAACCTTGGTCCTTGGCACTGTGAGGCAGCAGTGCTAACCACTGAGCCACCGTGACACCCCAGCTTGTTTGTCGCAAGCCACACAAACAGCAATGAAATAATAACCAGATAATCTGTTTCGAACAGTGGCTGAAGGTTGACCACAACACAGGGAAGAACATATTTTCCCTTCTTTGAAAAGTGTAATGGTACCTTTTACATTCACTGGAGAGGACAACTGAGGCTGTTGGTTTAACATCTTCTCCAAAAGTCAGCATTTCTGACAGTGCAGTCTTCCCTTGTTACTGGAATGAAACATCAGCTTATGATATATGTTCAAACATCTGAGTGAAACATGCTCATGTCCCCTCGAATTCATTTGCGCCAGGGACACAGATCTGATTCCACCTTCGGGCGACTGTCTGCGTGGAGTATGCACATTCTGCCCATGTTTGCGTAGGTTTCCTCCGGGTGCTCTGGTTTCCTCCCACAGTCCAAAGATATGCAGATTAGATGGAATGGCCATGCTAAATTGCCCATAGTGTTCAGGGATGTTTAGGTTAGGTGGATTAGCCATGGAAATATGGACTTATGGGGATAGGGTAGGGAGTAGGTCTGGGTGAGATAATCTTTGGAGGGTTGGAATGCACTCAATGGGCTGAATGACCTGCTTCCACAATGATTTCACAATTTAATCACCTTAAATCTGTACTCTCTGAAATATGTATCCATCACTGGAAACAGTTGTTTTTCCTAATTTACCCAATCAAAATCTTTGCATATTATTGAAAACTTTGATCAAATTCCCCCCTAGCCTTTTCTACATCCATTTTCTTGTTGGTACTATTTTGAATAAATTTCCTCAACACCCTGTTTAAAGACTTGTTGTCTGTGGCAGCACAGTGGTTAGCACTGCTATCTCACAATGCTAGGGACTTGGGTTCAATTCTGCCCTTGGGCCTTTGTGGAGTTTGTATGTTCTTCCCACATTTGTGTGAGTTTCTTACTGCAATCCAAAGATATGTAAGCTAGATAGAATAACCATGGGAAATGCAGGATTAGTGGGATGCTCTTCAGAGGGTCAGTGTGGACTTGATTGGCTAAATGGCCTGTTTCCACATTGTTAGGAATCTATGATCCTTCCTAAAGCACAATGCCCAGAATTGGCCACAGCACTTTAGCTGAAGACTAACTTGTGGTGAAAGAGCTTAATATAACTTTGTCGATTAACTTTATTTAAAATGTCCAAGATCACTTTATTTAAAATGTCCAAGATCCCTTACAACCTCGAAACAGCTTTTGCCACTTGTTCTGTCACCTTCCAAGATTCGTATATATTGATCTCTCTGTTCCTGCACCCCTTTTTAAAATTGTATCATTGAGATCATGTTGCCCCTTCTCATTTCTCCTGCTGAAGGTAATCATTTCAATCTCCTTTTTAAATTTAATCGGCAATGTGTCCACCCAATTCACCAGTTTATCTACATCTCTGACTCTGTGGCAGGTAAAATTAGAAAAGGCAAAAGAGAGTAATATGTGTGAGAGAGGGAAAAGGTAACAAAAGGGAAGGTACTAGAGAATAATGAGGAAGACAGAAGGTGAGAGAGATTGAGAGACAGAAGTAAGGAAGGAAGTAAATCATAGAGATGAAGAAAGCTTGTTTAAGCAAACTGAGTCAAAGCAGAGTCGAACAAATGAATGTCTATTTTAAAAAAGTTGTGGACTAACAGCATGCACAGAAGTACTTTTTTAATTAAATATTTCTCATGTAGGCTTGTCAACATATGAATCAGTTTTGTGTATAAACCTATAATATAGAGTTTTTCAGGTCTATGTATATGACAGAATGACCATTAATACAGTGTTCAATTACTAACATATTACTTCATCATTTAATAGTTAAAACAAAATGATTATAATCATTTAAGGTCCCTCTGGATTACTGGCTTAGTCTCAATAAAATTTCTGGCAGGCAAACCTCCAGCCAAAGGAATTGACTGACCCCGGCTGTAGGATAACTGTGTTCCATCAAGTCATTAATACTCTTAAAGAGGAAGAATGGATGGGGGTGATGGAGGTAGGGGGCTGGTCAGGATAAAGCTATTGTGATGCAGAGAGAAATATCTAAAACATCCTTTGACACATGAAAAAAATGACATTCACAAACTTTAAAATGCATGTGATTTTTATCCAATTGCATTGAGACAAATGCTACCAAAAGAGAAGCACATAGGATCTCATCATTTTCCCTTGTTAAAAGTTTGTTGGATGACAGTAAACCAGATACAACATTTTGGGCTGTGTTGAAAGAAATAAAATCATGTCATTCCACAAATATAGCAGCTGCAAATTGTTTTGTTTTTCAAACTAATAACTCAATTTCAACTCCAAAACTCCAGCTTGGATTCAAAGAAGCAGGACAAGATTTCACTTTGATAATATTAAGTTATAAAAATAACAAAGCCATAACAGAATTTTGATCACTGGGACTTCAGATGCTTCTAAAATTATCATTTCCTACAACAATTTATCACTTTCAAGTATATTCAGCTGCATTCAATAATTCATTTGTGGCTTCTGTGGAATTTTTTGACAACCAGTCATTGGAGTATTTTCTCTTTTTCATTAGCTTTCAGAGAAACATTTGCCGTTTACAATACACCATGTCACTATCTTGTCTCTGGGGATTTTGTATGTTTTAAATGACTTCCTTTTGCACAGTGTTGTGGATCTACAGATTTACTTCCCAGACTACTGCTACAACATTCTCAATTTTTGTGCCAACTTACTGTAAAAGTTTTGTTTTTCGTGATACAGCTCATTTTCTGGAGCTGGGGCTGTAGAAGCAAACCCAGTGTGAAGCTAGCAATGGCATTCTACGGGGAACAAAAACACAAATTGCTGGAAAAGCTCAGCATGTCTGGCAGCATCTGTGGAGAGAAATCAGAGTTAATGATTGGGGTCTGATGACCCTTCCTTAGTCCTGTACTTCCTTGAAGTGATGTTCACATGGAGGAACACTAAACGGAGTGGTAGGCAGTAATTAGCAGGAGCTTACCTTGCCCAGGGTTTGATCTGATGCTATGAGACTTCATGGTTACTGGAGTCAATGTTAGGGAATGCTGGGGCCCTCCCTACTGACTGTATACCGCTGTGTTGCAACCTCTTGTGGAATGTCCTGCTGGGTGAGACAGGACTTACTCAAGAATGGTGGTGGTGGTGTCTGGGACATTGCCTGTAGGGTATGATCCTTTGGGAATGACTATGTCAGATGGTTGCTTGACCAGCCTGTGACACAGCTCACCCAATCTTCTGGTACCTAGGCCAATTCTGGGTGAATTGTCTGACTTCATTCCTTTCTGGCTATTATCTATAACTGAGTGGCTTGCTGGTTCAGTTTCGAGGGTGGTTAAGAATCAACTATACTGTTGTGAGCCGAGAGTTACTTGTGGGCTAGACCAGACAAGGATGGCTGATTCCATTCTCTAAAAGACAGTAATAAACCTGCTGGGTTTTTACAACAGACAGCATTGTTTCCTCAAGATTCCTTGTTAATTACAGATGTTGTTGAATTCAAAATTTGTCATCTGTCATGGTGGGATTGAAATCCACGTCCCCATGAACATTAGGCTGGGGTTCTGTATTGTGAATCCAGTAACGTTAATACTATGCCACTGTCACCACCTCTGAGAAAGCAGAACATCATCAGTACCTTGTTGATGTGGCCTGATAGATTTCCTCAATCCCAGAATGGGTCTTGAAATGAGCTGAGGAATTAGTAAAATGGCTGTTGCTGCTTTAAGAAAATCTTCTTGCTGCTGGTCTTCAGAGGGAGTTATACACTTCTGGGATCCATTTAATTATTTCCTGTTGATGTAAACTTTGGCGCAGAATGGTTCCAAGCATCTGATTTATCTGAATATTTCAGTGCAGCCTAACGTTATTCAGCAGCAGACAAGAGAGATAGATCGGTAAAAACAGCAGCACTTGTCTCTTTCCCTACACTTTTAAATAACTTCACTGCATGTGTTAGCAATATTTTAATTACATTAGTACAAAATGATGACTTCGCAGACACCATCTGGATCCCGAAGGTATCGGGGCCTGGCATTGAGCCAGAGAAGCAGAAGGCCCTCACCCAGACCTTTATGACTTCCTTGAGGTGATTTGAGAGCAGGAGAGAGAGTATCCAAGGCATCAGCTCACCCAAAAACCAGCCAGGCATACAAATCGCTCACCCAGTCAAGAATCAATGACATTGCCAGGTTTAGCAAAGTACTACATTAGATTCTAATGTTGTTCCTGGACACCAGTTTACCCCTCAGCTTCCAGAAGCTGCACTTTCAAAACTACTTCACATTGCACTGCGATCATGGCTAGCGCTATCTCTGTATCTTGCACCATAGCTATACAGCTCCACTTAAACCAAAAATTGTCATTCATAACCTGAAAACCTCTTCCTCCAGTTTACCTCACTTCACCCGACAAAGGGGCAATGCTCTGAAAGCTTGTGATTTCAGATATACCTGTTGGACTATAACCTGGTGTCTTCTGACCTTGTCCTCCAGTTTAATAAGCCCATATCTCAGCATCTGTCCTTCACTTCTGCAGTCAGAAGTCCCACTCACTCCTTATTCATTCTATCTTCATGCGGATCTAATGAGTAAATAATGCCCAACAAAGGAAGGACACTGAGATGTGTGCCCACCTTTTACACTCTCATTCCCTTTGAAGTAAAGCTCATGCAACTTTTGGGCGCTCACTTGTTTACACCGCTGTAAAACACCTCATAGCCACAATCTTTCACCATCTCCACTCTCTAAGGAGAGGCATTCACAAATTCCTGGCCCTAATGCATAACCTGTTGGAATATAACCTGGTGTCGTGTGACTTCTGACCTTGTCCTCCAGTTTAATAAGCCTATATCTCTGTATCGTTCCTTCATTTCTGCAGTCAGAAATCCCACTCACTCCTTATTCATTCTATCTTCGTGCAGATCTAATCGTTCTATCTTTTGTGTGCACGTGATCCACAGAAACAAGGGGCACCGAAGGACAAGGGTTTGGAGGAGCTGAGGAGATGTGTTTTCTTTATCTCCTTCTATGTCAACAATTCTGCTTCATCCTACTCAGCTTCGTCTGTCTAAACCTGTGCCGATCACAGCGAATGCCTCTTCACTCCCAGGAAAGGATGACAGATTCCAGCAGTATTAAACCTCCTGATGAAGGGCTTTTGCCCGAAATGTCGATTCTTCTGCTCCTCGGATGCTGTCTGATCTGCTGTGCTTTTCCAGCCCCACTCTAATCTAGACTCTTCACTCTCAGGCACCAGCCTTTACATTTCTCTCCACAATGGGGAATTACATAGCAATGGTGAGGATGGTGTAAGGTCCTGGATGGGACAATGAGCATGAGACACCCAAAGGAAAAGGACATGGGGGGAGGTGTGCTCAAAATCCTCTGGCAAACTGACCCTGTGGGAAATATACAGAATTCAGCACTGGCCTTGGCAGCTCAAACAGATTCAAAAAGTGTTTCTAATGAGCAAAAAAAAAATCACTGCGCAAAAACCAAGATTCTATAACTTCACAAACTCCCTACTTCAGTCTCAGTCTGCTGATCTCAGCACCTTCTGTCCTCATAAACCTTGATCTAACTTAATCAGAATGTAACAGTGGAGCCAGACCCAGGAAACTATCAGTTTGCTGCTGCTCACTTTGACCCAGGCAAATACGGCCAGAAGAAACTCACTGGGGTGATCCAAAAGGGCTAAGGGTGAACCATTTTTAAATTATGCTTCAGGGTATAAATATCTTCCAATAAAAAAGATTTCTTGCTCTGTTCCAGTACATTCAATTGAGCTGGCAAGTGGCAAATGTGAAATTTTCCTCTCCTTTCATTCAAATCCCTGAAAACATGATTCCTCTTCTCACTTGCCCTTGTTTTTAATATGCAAAAGAGATTAATCACTAGTTCTGGATATAAGTTTGCTCACTGTGCAAACACACCAACACACTGAAACAGAAGCTAATAAACTTGAAAGACCCGATATAGACAACAAGCAAAACTAATGTCATTTACTAAATATCTTGCAAGAACTGTAACAAACAGAACATTGGACAAACAGTCACAAAACTAGCCACTAGGATACATGAACATCAACTAGCCACAAAAAGACCCACTCTCACTAGTATCTTAACGTACAAATGAGGAAAGACACAAGTTCGACTGGGAGAACACATCCATCCTAGGACAAGCCAAACAAAGACTCGCACAAGAATTCTTAGGAGCGTGGCATTCCAATTGGAACTCTATCAACAAATACATTGTCTTGGATTCCATTTACCACCCTACTGAGAAAAAGAACAGGAAATGACATCACCACAGGAAATGACATCACCAACCCAAGGAAACCTAGACATATAAATAAAAAGTGGGCCATACCACCAGTGCTTCACAGGAGGCTCACTGATAATATTACCTAGTACAGTGACAAAACGTCTGAAAACAAATCTTCCAGCTCAGCGAGCAAACCTACATCCAGAACCTCAACCTGAGCTACAGATCTTCTCAAAACTCATTAATCACTAGTTTTTTATTTCCAACTGCTTTATCATATTGGTACGGCTGTTTTTGTGAGGAATCCTTCAGTGTGCCCACTCACTGCTGCTGTTGGATGCTGCATGAATACACTGCCATGTTGGCAATACTCTTGTTCTCCACATGATTCATTGTGACTTTCATGATGCTTGCATTTTTCACTGTAACTATGAACAAGTTTTCATTGTGAAGATTTGCATTATTTTCCTGCTTCTTGTAGAAAATATTATTGTCAAGTACAATTAGACAGAATGCTTTTACTTAGAGTCATAGAGTTGTACAGCATGGAATCAGATCCTTCGGTCCAACTCGTAAATTAATATCATCCCATTTGCCAGGATTTGGCCCATATCCCTCTAAAGCCTTCCTATTCATATACCCATCCAGATGTCTTTTAAATGTTGTAATTGCATGAGCCTCCACCATTTCCTCTGGCAGTTCATTTCACACATGTACCACCCTCTGCGTGAAAACGTTGCCCCTTAGGTCAAACCTAAATCTTTCCCCTCTCACTTTAAACCTATGCCCTCTAGTTTTGGACTCCTCTATCCTGGGGGAAAGACCTCATCTATTTACCCTATCCATGCCCCTCATGATTTTATAAACCTCTATAAGGTCACCCCTCAGCTCAGCCTCCAATGCTCCAGGGAAAACAGCCCCAGCTTATTCACCCTCTCCCTATGGCTCAAACCCTCCAAGTAGGTTTTTTCTGAACCCTTTAAAGTATTACAACACCTTTCCTATAGTAGGGAGGCCAGAATTGAACACATTATTCCAATAGTGGCCTAACCAATGTCCTATACAGATTATCACCCGATTCCTATACTCAATGCACTGAACAATAAGGACGAGCACACCAAACACATTCTTCATTACCCTGTCTACCCGTGACTCCGCTTTCAACACACTATGAACCTGCACTCCATGGTCTCTTTGTGCAGCAACACTTCCCAGGACCTTGCCATCAAATGTATAAGTCCTGCCCTGATTTGTCTTTCCAAAATGCAGCACCTCACATTTATCTAAATTAAACTCCACCAGCCACTCCTTGGCCCATTGCCCACCTGACGAAAGTACTTATGGACACTTACCAAGAAACTTTGAATATGTGATTAATAAGCTTCTGTTTCTCTTGCAGATTCGCAAAGACACTACTGCTTTGTGATTAAACACAATCAGTATTAAAAAGTTGCTTTTGCATTTTTCAGTCTTGTGTTTCTCAATGTTATAAAATGATCTCTCTGCCGTAGAGTTTACTGAGTTAAATTACTTTTCGTTATGACCATTACCATCTGCTTTCACACCCTTTCCAGCACACAATTACAATTTTGTGCTGCAAAGCAATCATTTGCACTCTAGACTCAGCAGGGCACTTACAGTTGCACCAAATTATTGGCAGCAACTAATAATTCTCAAAAGACAAACTTTCTTCTCCAGTAATTGGAACTCATCTATAGCACTGCTGCAATGCACCACAACAATGTTGGTTAGTGTCCTAGAAGGTTATCAATGGTTAGGAACTTAACTTTGACCTCGGTTAACACTTGTACAGTTAGGCCAACGCAATCATTTATGTTTGTGATATGAAAAGAGAATCATCATCCCTATCCATGTTTCACAGTGACAATTTGAAGTAGACTATTTAATTAAATCAATGTTACATGATCTTTACTCACACTGCATGCTTCTAATATAAGAATATTGGATGAAATAGCTAAGTTCCCTATATGTCTCATTTCAAAACTTGGCTACCCCACAAAAGTCTCTAACCTCAAACATCTTTTGTCAGTTTCCTTCTTAATTCTTTCTTGGGATGTTGCCTTTGTAGTCAAGTCCAGCAATTTTTGTCCTTAGATAAGATGTGCTTCCTGACAACTGAGTGACTTCCAAAGCCACTTCAGAGGATGGTTATGAACTGTTTACAGTGTTCTCTGAGTCCTCAGGACAGAGGTATGAGCTGCTCAGTGGAATCATTGGACAATGAGCTGATTGGCCAGCTCTCTTCTATTGAGCTGGGCTCTCTCCTTGGCTGAATTATCTCATTCCTAAGCTTTTCCAATTTCAGTAGACACTGCTTTTGCACTGCATCCACCCTACAATAAGAGTGTTGAGCAAAATGTAACTGATGTCAATGATACATGAGACTGAAGTACTGTGGCATGTTGCAGTACCTACTTGTGTCACTGTGTCGAGACACTGAAAGCCCTGTCTAGTATGTTTTGCAATGACTGGCTTGACCCTGGCTTCCATTGTTTCTGTGTTGCTTGAATGCAGTGGGGCTGTGCAGGGGCTCATCAACCAGGGGTAGCTCTTAAGAGCCTCCCTCACTGGGTTGAATATTGGGTGGGTCAGGTAAACTGTCACTTGGTAAAAGCATGGTGCTAGCTCCCTTCATGCCGTGAGCAGACCCGCGTGCAATTCTTCCTGTCGAGGAGAAAGGTCGAAACAGAATTAATTGTTTCAGAGGGGCATTTAGACACAGCATAATTGATCGAAACTAAAGCAGAATATTAATTAAAATTATGCCGTGCCTTCCTGACTTATTCTCTGGGAGAGTTATTCCTTCCTGTCCTTGCACTCAGAGTGGTACTTGGTGACTGATTTCATGTTTTATATTTCACTCTGCAATTTGGAGTGCAGGCCCGATCTTGGGAAGTGATAATGATGTTTTCCTGGCATGCATCCGACTTTCCCGGTGAAGATAATGGCAGAGCGCCAGGTTTAACCACCATACAACAAAGAGCCAGAGCACTCATTAACTCTGACAGGAAAAAGTCAAGATAATTGACATTAACAACAACAACTTGTAAATATGCAGAGTCGGCAGATCATGACGCGAATCAGGGTGGTTGAATGCCTGTGCTGTCCTTTTGGAAACCCAAAGTTTGAGTGAACACCTTCTCCTAGCTGTGCATTTAACCACACACTCAGCAACAGGAGAAATCTTTCTCGTGTTTTTTTACCAACTACCATGATAGTACTGCATGGTGATTTTCACTGGCTCTTGCTGCGATTGGAAACATTGGGTGGTTTCTGAAATCCTTTAGAGTTACTCAGTCTTCTAGAGGAGTATGGCATGCATTAAAGTTCTGTGTCTTTACCCCAGGGGTTTTGTACAAATTACTTGCTCCAAGTCACAGACCTGGTGGTAGGCACTTCCTTGTATCACAGACTAACAGGACAAATGAGTGGAGGCAAAAACAATTTGCTGACAGGGAGTGGAGGAGCAGGGAGAAACTTAGGAGCAGGACTAAGCCATTTAACCCATTGACCCTGCTCCACCATTCAATATGACCATGGCTGATCTTCCAGCTCAATTCCCCAATTCCACCTTCCCCCCATATCCCTTGATCCCTTTAGCCAGAAGAGCCATAACCTTGAAAACCCAATGCTTTGGCCTTAACCACTTTCTATGACAAATAATTCCACAGGCATATCATCCTCTGGGTGAAGAAATTTCTCCTTGTTTCAGCGCTAAAAGATTTACCCCATACCCTTAAACTATGACCCCTTATTCTGGGCTCCCCCACCATCAGGAACATCCTGCCTGCATCCAACCTGCCTAGTTCTGTTAGACTTTAATCGGTTTCGATGAGATTCCCCACTCTCAGCTCTTTGAACCTCCAGTGAATTCAATCCAATTGACTCAATCTCTCCTTATTCGCCAGACCAGCCACACCAGGAATCAATCTGGTAAACCTTCCCTCTGCAGCAAGATAAGGAGATAAGGAGACCAAAACTGCACACAGTATCCCAAGTGTGGCCTCACCAATGCCCTGTATAATTACAGAGAGACATCCTTGCTCCTGTACTTGAATCCACTCAATATGAAGACCAACATACAGTTTGCTGCACCAATATGCTAACTTTCAGTGGCTGGTGTACAAGGAATCTCAGCTCATTGAACACTTCCCTCTCTCAATTTACAGGCCTGAAGCCATATTTACCCAGGATGTTCAATAAACTTTATCTAAATGAACTTCAGTGGGAAGCAATGCGCCAGGAAGTACATCCTTATTGATTCTGTCATCTCTGCAGTACAACTGCAATCTCAGAGAAGCACAAGTACATGGCTGTGAAAATGATCATTCCAATACAGTCCTGAATAGCTACAGGACCATTTTGGGTAGAAACATACTTCCACAAGTTTCACTGAATTTTTTTTATGGTTATCTCTTTAAGTATAAAAGAATGCTAAATTAATATGGCAATCAGTCGACTTTGAGACATGACTTCTGATTGACCAAGTGGATGTCTCTTGCTCTGTTGTCTGTAATTGTCATCTTTTGTCTTCTTTCTGCAAACCTAACCACTAAAGGTTATGTCTTATTAACCCTTGCTAGTCACTGCCTCTGTTATAGCATGCTACCACACCAATGCCCTACCCATCCCTTCCCATCACCACCACATCCTGTGGTAGCTGTATCAGTTTGTTGCTCTTTTGGAACAGTGATTAAGAATTTTTTTTTCTCTCACAGAGGGTCATGAATCTTTGAACCTTTCTTCCCAAAATGCCAGTGGAAACAAAGTCTTTGAATATTTTTAAGAAGGATGGATAAATTCTTGGTAATTGAGGGAGTGAAAGGCTCTCAGGAGTAGGAGGGAGTCTGGGTTTTGGAGTTAAAATCAGATCAGCCATCATCTTATTAAATGGGTCAAATGGCCTACTCAGACTCGTTATATGTGTAAGATTCTAACCTGTGTTGACAAGGTAGACATGGAAAAGTCTTGTAAATGAGTCCGGAACTAGGACTGAGATGAGAAGACTGCTTACTCTCCCAGAAGTCATATGAGTTTGGAACTATCTTCCTGAAAGGATGGTGGAAGCAGTTTTTGAATGTTCTTAAAGCTGAGATGGCTTAATTATTGGCAAGCAAGGGGTTATTAGGGATAGGTGAGAATGTGGGTTTTTGAGGTTACATTTGGATCAGCCATGATCTTATTAAATGGTGGATCAGACTTAAGGAGCTGCATGGCCTACATCTGCTCATAGTTTGATTGTTTGTTTACTTATGACTTTCCCTTTACAAACAATTAAGACATGAAGCTAAACTACAGTCTCAGATATAGAACTATGTTCCCAAACTAAAGTTTCACTTCAAAGGGCTTTATAGTTTTAAGCAAAATAATGACAAGCGAGTTTCCAACGACTCTGAGTTTATTAGAAACAAAAGCAGCAATTACTGGAAAAGCTCAGCAAGGCTGGCAGCTTCTGTGAAGAGAAATCTGTGTTAATGTTTTGGATCTGGTGTCCCTTCCTCAGAACATCCAGCAACTTCTGTTTTTGTTTCCGATTTACAGCATCCTCAGTTCTTTCAGTTTTCACTGAGTTTATTAACCTGAGCTGTAAAAGCAAGCCTCCTATTTTTGTTTCTATTGACCTGAGGCAATGTGGCACTCCACTTAATACACAGACAGGCATTAGCAAAGAACCACATGGCACCAGCGTCTTTCATTCACCATAATTAAACAGAATATAATACTCATACCTCACTTGCTACCCAAATGCATGACCAAACTTATGAAATACTATTGAAAGATAAATGTGTTTTTGTAACAGCACTCCCTCAATGTTGAGCTGATGTGCTGCCATGGCCAATGAATTGTGCCAGTACATTGTGCCAGGACCATGGTGGCACTAATGACAGCTTCTCTTTGCAACTATTTTCTTTGCCATCTTGACTATGTCAATCTAAAGGAAGGCAAATGGATAACAGACTGGTGACTCCCATTGCACAGCTCATACTTCAGGATACTTCAGACCAGCCTCAGACTGCACCATCTTGGCATGATTGGCAGAAGGCCAGTTGGTTGGCTGGCAGGCCACAGTGAGGGCACTAGAGGAGTGCAAGGGTGGGGCGACAAATGCCATCTTCCAAAAAAAGGGTGACAGTGCTTCAAGAAGCTACAATCAGTCCCTCAGACACCTCAGCGTGCTTCAATATTTTGTTGGTAATGCAGGCAATTGCTGGCAAAATCAGTGTGCCCTTCTCATCCCAAATTGCCCTCGAAAGGGTGGTGGTAGCTACCTTTTTGAACCGCTGCAGATTTTGAGGGCCTATCCAAACAACTTTAAATGTTGTAACTGTATTTGCATCTACCATTTCCTCTGGCAGTTCATTCCACAAACTACCCTCTGTGTTAAAAAGTTGCCCCTCAGGTCCCTTTTAAATCTTTCGCCTCTCACCTTAAAATTACGCCCCCTAGTTTTGAACTCCACCAACCTAGGGAAGACCTTTGCTATTCACCTTACCTATATCCCTCATAATTTTATAGACTTTTGTAAGATCATCCCTCCATCTCCTACACTCCAGTGAGACAAATCCAAGCCTTTCCAGTCTCTCCTTATAACTCAGACACCCCAATCCCAGCAACATCCTTATAAATTGTTGCTGTACTCTCCCATAATATCCATGCTATAGCAGGGGTGACCAGTACTGCACACAGTACTCCAAAGGTGGCCTCACCCATGTCCTGCACAACCTCAACATGGCATCCCAACTCCGATACTCAATGGTCTGAGCAATGAAGGCAAGCGTGCTAAATGCCTTCTTAACCACCCTGTCTACCTGTGATTCAACTTTCAAAGAACTATGCACCTGAACCCCTAGGTCTCTCTGTTTGATAACACTACCCAGGGCTGTACCATTGACTGTATATGTCCTGCCTTTGTTCGTTTTACCAAAATGAAGTGCTTCTCATTTACTGAAATTCAGAAACTCTGACTTCCACTCCTCAGCCCAATTGATCAAGATCCCTTTGTAACCTTCTTCACTATCGACTGTACCACTGATTTTAGTGTCATCCACACATGTACTAACCATGCATCCTAAATTCTCATCCAAACCTTTCATATAAATGACCAGCCATGTGCAGGTTTCTCTGTTTCTACACTTCCATTCAAATTGTGTCCTTTTGTTTACACTATCTTTCCATACTCTTCATCCCAAATTGTATTACTTCACATTTCTCAGCATCACTATCCATCTGTCATTTGTCAGCCAGCTTGACTTGGTCTACCCTCCTCAGAATTCACAATACTTCCAGGTGAAATCTGCAAAGTTTGAAATTATGCCTTTCACAGTTATTAATATAGATCAGGAAAATCAATTATCTTAATATTTATCTTAATATTTCTTCTTCCAACTACATTTCCTCCATCTGTCTCTCAGTATGCTCCAATGCATTCCATCCTCTCCTGGTATATTATTATCTTTAAAAATACCCAACGTTTGTTTATCAATGTTCAGCCTATCCAGTGTCTCAACTACCTATACTTTCACTAAGACTTAGAATTTAGGGTTACATAGAAAAGAGGCAAATTCTTGAAAATAAACAAGTTGCCACTCATTAGCGAGATTCACCATTTAAACACTAAGGCAAAAATTGGGAATTTCTTTCTTAGAGTCAAGAATCTGGCTTCTCTATCCCCACCACTGCCGAGGTCACTCAAGGGAATGCTGCACCTGTCTCAACCCAAGGACCATTTTCCAGATAATGCACACAATGTAATATGAACATGAATCTGTTCAGAGCCACTGCCTTGTACAATGGCTAGTACTGATTAGATTCATGTTGCTCTCAGAAACATGACCCTTTCTTTAATGATGGGACTGCATCAGCTCCACCAGCACGAACATTCTTCATCAACCTCGCCAGGGTACCATTGATTTTGATTTTTCCAGACTGTTGCTGCTCTGTATTTACTCATTCACTTCAGCTAATAACACGTTTGTCCCTCGCATAAGAAAATGGTGACAGAAGGATGTCAACGGTGATAATAATAACACTGGAATCACTTGAAACTATTTAATGAAAGACTTCTCTCTCTCTCGAAAACTTATTTGATTTGTAAATGACATGATTAAAATGAGCTGGTGTACTGGAAGCCTGGAATTTTGCTTTTGAGAAACTGGTTCTGAGCCATAACCAGAATGGTCCTGCATTGATTAGGCGTTCTTGAATTTATCACAGAAACACATAGAAAATGTTTCATAGGCTTTTGTCATTAGGCAGAAAGTAATTATAATAATGGGATTTTGATGCTACACAGGGAGCCTGAAATAAATGTATTGGACCTCTCGCCTGGAAAAATCAGCAGCAGTTCATCAACAGTAATAATTCTTATCTTTGAAACAGAAACAAATTAGTCGCAAGATGTGCCACTTGGAACTCAGTAGTACAAGGATTCACTAATAATTTCACAAAGAATTAATTGCTATATTCTATTCAGTTGGATAGTTGTATCTTATCTGTTGCATTGTCTATAAAGGATGTAGATTACTCTGCCTGAGTTACGACATGTGTGTGTGAACCTTGGCTGCACAAGGAGTGACTGATAAATGATAAGCTCATAGCTGCTGAATTGATGCTGAGTTTCTCACAGGAATTGAGCAGTTATGTCTTTGGTCTTGCTATAGCTCTTGCTTTCCTACTCCATTGTCAGTTTTAACTCCACACGCCTGTCAGTGGTTAAAAATCACACAACACCAGGCTATAGTCCAATACGTTTATTTGGAGCGCTGCTCTGAAAGCTAGTGCTTCCAATTAAACCTGTTGGACTATAACCTGGTGTTGTGTGATTTTTAACTTTGTACACCCCAGTCCAACACCGGCATCTCCAAATCATGATGCCTGTCAGTGACAGCGTAGTTTTTTTTAGATTAGATTACTTACAGTGTGGAAACAGGCCCTTTGGCCCAACAAGTCCACACCGACCCGCCGAAGCGCAACCCACCCATTCATTTACCCCTTTTTACCTAACACTACAGGCAATTTAGCATGGCCAATTCACCTGACCTGCACATCTTTGGACTGTGGGAGGAAACCGGAGCACCCGGATGAAACCCACGCAGACACGGGGAGAATGTGCAAACTCCACACAGTCGCCTGAGTCGGGAATTGAACCCGGGTCTCTGGCGCTGTGAGGCAGCAGTGCTAACCACTGTGCCACCGTGCCGCCCACCAGTTGGGGTGGTCTAAAATTAATTGAAAGCTCCAAGTAAATTAGCTTTATTGTCACGTGCAATTTGCCCAAGATGACAATAAATTGTCAGTCAGTTGGTGCTGTTTTAAATCTAAGATTTACAGGAATGTCAAAGCCACACCAACCTCGAGCAGGTGGGGCCCTCTTTACCATTGACACGTTGCAATTTGATAATGTTGGTTGAACCCCAAAGTGATTTCAACAGGTTATAATAATGGTTTGTTGCATGAAGAAAGCTAATGTCTGGCAGGGTTTTTGTTTGAGTAGGCCCAGATAAGCTAATACCATTCCATTTTAAAGGTTTTCTTATAGAACCTTGATTTCCTATGTTCAAGCCTTCCTCTCACCACTGCTCATCATGTTAACACACTCTCTGATGTTGTACACAGTGCTGCCACCATTCACAGAGTGTTGCTATCTTCTGTGGTTAATGGTGTGCAGATGCCGGTGTTGGACTAGGGTGGACAAAGTCAGAAGTCATACAACACCAGGCTATAGTCCAACGTGTTCATTTAAAATCTCAAACTTTTGGAACACTGCGCCTTCATCGGGTGATGTGGTGATTAACCATGATTGATTTCATGATTATAGTGGAGGATTCCCATCTCCTTAGAGTAAAACTGATGATTCCCAGCTTTTTCCTAACTTCTCTAGATGAATCCCACTAACTGCAAATGTAAGAAGCAAATTACTGCAGATGCTGGATTCTATACTGAAAACAAAATATGCTGGAGATACCAGTGGGTCTGGCAGCAACTGTGGAGAGAGAGCAAGCTAATGTTTCGAGTCTAGATGGCTTTTAACTCAGCTCTGATGAAGAGTTACCTAGACTCAAAATGTTAGCTTGCTCTGTCTCCATGGATGCGGCCTGGCCTGCTGTGATCTCCAGAATTTTTTGTTTTCAGTAATGAACTAGTCCCATTTAGTGAATGAATCCTGCTGCCTCCTGCAACTTGAATAATTATTTCTGTTCACTAACAACTTTACAGAATGAATCCCAATTCTTGCGGAAATGGATCCCTTTCCTTTTACAGTTGTCCTGAGGAGATGAAGTCACCGTAGTGCTGCTTTCTCATTAGACAGACAACTGGTGGTGGTTAAACATGAGTGTCAATACACCCCCAGGTAAGTGGAGTGATCGAGAAGAAGAGAAGCCTTCATGTCAACCTCAGCTGGTGTAGGAATTGAACTCACGCTGTTGGCCACACATTGCACTGCAAACCAGCTGCCTAGCTAACTGATCCCCCTGCTGTGTGTATATTAAATGAACGCTTTTATCACGATCTAAGTAATGGACCTCCCGTCTTCTTTATGGGTTCAATGGTCTTTTAACTTTTTCTTTCATTAAACTCTGGCTCAGAGATGGGCAGGACTGGCAGCTTAATGTTCCAGGATACAAATGCTACAGGAAGGATAGAAAGGGAGGCAAGTGAGGAGGGGCAGTGGCGTTTTTGATAAGGAATAGCATTACAGCTGTGCTGAGAGAGGATATACCTGGAAATACATCCAGGGAAGTTATTTGGGTGGAACTGAGAAATAAGAAAGGGATGATCACCTTGTTGGGATTGTATTATAGACCCCCTAAAAGTCAGAGGGAAATTGAGAAACAAACTTGTAAGGAGATCTCAGCTATTTGTAAGAATAATAGGGTGGTTATGGTAGGGGATTTTAACTTTCTAAACATAGACTGGGACTGCCATAATGTTAAGGGTTTAGATAGAAAGGAATTTCTTAAGTATGTACAAGAAACGTTTCTGATTCAGTATGTGGATGTACCTACTCGAGAAGGTGCAAAACTTGACCTACTCTTGGGAAATAAGGCAGGGCAGGTGACTGAGGTGTCAGTGGGGGAGCACTTTGGGGCCAGCGACCATAATTCTATTAGATTTAAAATAGTGATGG
>NC_057711.1:138479773-138530717 GCF_004010195.1 Chiloscyllium plagiosum | reverse complement strand
AGATAAATGCGAGGTGCTGCATTTTGGGAAAGCAAATCTTAGCGGGACTTATACACTTAATGGTAAGGTCCTTGGGAGTGTTGCTGAACAAAGAGACCTTAGAGTGCAGGTTCATAGCTCCTTGAAAGTGGAGTTGCAGGTAGATAGGACAGTGAAGAAGGTATGCTCTTTTATTGGTCAGAGTATTGAGTACAAGAGTTAGGAGATCATCTTGCGGCTATACAGAACATTGATTAGGCCACTGTTGGAATATTGCGTGCAATTCTGCTCTCCTTCCTATCGGAAAGATGTTGTGAAACTTGAAAGGGTTCAGAAAAGATTTACAAGGATGTTGCCAGGTTTGGAGAGGTTTGGATGTTGCCAAGTTTGAGCTATAGGGCGAGGCTGAACAGGCTGAGGCTGTTTTCCTTGGAACATTGGAAGCTGGGGGGTGACCTTACAGAGGCTTACAAAATTATGAGGGGCATACATAGGGTAAATCGGCAAAGTCTTTTCCCTGAGATCGGGGAGTCCAGAACTAGAGGGCATAGGTTTAGGGTGAGAGGGGAAAGATATAAAAGGGACCTAAGGGGCAACTTTTTCACACAGAGGGTGGTACATGTATGGAATGAGCTACCAGAGGAAGTGGTGGAGGCTGGTACAATTGCAACATTTAAGAGGCATTTGGATGGGTATATGAATAGGAAGTATTATCGGCTGGGTGCTGGCAGGTGGGATTTGGTTGGGATATCTGGTCGGCATGGACGGGTTGGACTGAAGGGTCTGTTTCTATGCTGTATGTCTCTATGACTCTATGACTCTATCAGTTTACATTTCTAGTATGTCCTTTTATTGCTTCAATTCCGTCTTGTGACTTTCCAGTATCTGAAACCTCATTATAAATTGCTTCTGTGGCCCTGAATTTCCTTTACTGGAGCTGTGTCATGTGGTGCACACTCACTGCGGTGGGAACATTCGACCAGAGCTGTGAGTACATTGCTTACCTCCAGCTGTTCATGTCTGTAAACAGTGCCACAATTATCTGACCACCAAGGATCACAGCTGTATTCGCAGATCTTCCAATTTCCACCCTGTTCTCACCTTCATCTGGTCCATCTCTGACTCCTCCCTTCCCTTCCTCGACATCTCTGTTCCCATTTCTGGGGATAGACTGGCCACCAATATCCACTATAAACCCACTGATTCCCATAGTTACGTGGACTATACACCCTCACACCCTGTTTCTATGAAGACTCTATTCCATTTTCCCAGTTCCTCTGTCTCCATCCCATATGTTCAATGAGGCCAACTTCAACTAGCCTCCGAAATATCCACCTTCTTTCTCAACCAAGGATTCCCCAGCACTGCTGTTGACAGAGCCCTAGCTGGGTCTGATCCATCTCCTGTACTTCAGCTCTCACCCCCTCTCTTCCCTTCTGCAACAGCGATAGAGTCCCCCTTGTCCTCAACTACCATCCCACCAGCATCCACATCCAGAGGATCATTAGCCGCCATTTCTGCCACCTCCAGTGGGATGCCACCACCAGACACATATTCCCCTCCCCTCCCTTGTTTGTCTTCAGCAGGGACCATTCCCTCCAGCACATCCTGGTCCTCTCCCCACACTCCCTCCACAGCCCATAGCACCTTCTGTTGCAACTGCCGAAGGTGTAACACCTGCCCATTTACCTCTCCCCTCCTCACTATCCAAGAGCCCAAATATACCTTCCAGGTGAGGCAAGACTTTACCTACACTTAGAGTCATAGAGATGTACAGCACGGAAACAGACCCTTCGGTCCAACTCATCCATGCTGACTAGATATCCTAACTTAATCTAATTCCATTTGCCAGCACCTGACCCATATCCCTCCAAACTCTTTCTATTCATGTACCCATCCAAGTGCCTTTTAAATGCTGTAATTGTACCAGCCTCTACCACTTCCTCTGGCAGCTCATTCTATACACACACCACTCTTTGCATGAAAAAGTTGCCCTTTAGGTCCCTTTTATATCTTCCCCCTCTCATCCTGAACCTCTAGTTCTGGACTCCCTCACCCCATGGAAAAGACCTTGTCCATTTACCCAGCTATTCCCCTCATGATTTTATAAACCTCTATAAGGTCACCCCTCAGCCTCTGATGCCCCAGGGAAAACAGTCCCAGTTTATTGAGCCTCTCCCTATAGTTCAAATTCTCCAACCCTGGAAACATCTTTGTAAATCTTTTCTGAACCCTTTCAAATTTCACAGCATCCTTCCGATAGGAAAGAGAACAGAATTGCACACTTCTCACAATCTAATCGACTGCATTGGCTGCTCACAATGTGGTCTCCTCTACAGTGGGGAACTGGAGTATAGACTGGGTGACTGCTTAGCAGTACACTTGCATTCTATTCGCAAAAAAGACCCTGAGCTTCCAGTTGCCTGTCACTTTAACACACCACCCTGTTCCCTGGCCAACATCTTTGTCTCAGGCTTGCTGCAGTGCTCCAGTGAAGCTCAGAGCAAGCTGGAAGAACAGCATCTCATTTTCCATCTGGGAACCCTGCAGCCTTCCGGCCTGAATATCGAGTTCAATGATTTTAGAGGCTGAACTCTCCCATGTCCTAACCTCTGCTCCCACAACCAGGCCTTGTTATCACACAGAGTCAGAGAGTCATAGAGATGTACAGCATGGAAACAGACCCTTCGGTCCAACCTGTCCATGCCGACCAGATATCCCAACCCAATCTAGTCCCACCTGCCAGCACCCGGCCCATATCCCTCCAAACCCTTCCTATTCATATACCCATCCAAATGCCACTTAAATATTGCAATTGTACCAGCCTCCACCACATCCTCTGACAGCTCATTCCATACCCATACCACCCTCTGTGTGAAAAAGATTACTTACTTACAGTGTGGAAACAGGCCCTTCGGCCCAACAAGTCCACACCGATCATCAGAAGCGTAACCCACCCAGACCCATTCCCCTACATTTACCCATCACCTAACACTACAGGCAATTTAGCATGGCCAATTCACCTAATCTGCACATTTTTGGATTGTGGGAGGAAACCGGAGTACCCGGATGAAACCCACGCAGACACGGGGAGAATGTGCAAACTCCACACAGCGAGTCGCCTGAGGCGGGTCTCTGGTGCTGTGAGGCAGCAGTGCTAACCACTGTGCCACCGCGCCGCCCAAAGTTGCCCCTTAGGTCTCTTTTATATCTTTCCCCTCTCACCCTAAACCTATGTCTTCTAGTTCTGGACTCCCCGACCCCAGGGAAAAGACTTTGCCTATTTACCCTATCCATGCCCCTCATAATTGTGTAAACCTCTATAAAGTCACCCCAGTCTCCAAAGCTCAGTCTGCCATTACACACTACCCACTGTTAGTCACTAACTGTCCCCATTTACAGCTATTCACCCTCTTAGCCAGATCATTATCCACTTGTTGGTCTGTCTAACTGGGCTCTATCCCCACATATTGTTTACTCTTTACTCCTTCCCCCCTCCACCCTACCTTCTGCTTATAAACCAGTTTCCTAGCTACCAGCAGTTATGAGAAAGGACTTTTGCCTGAAACAGCGATTCTCCTGGTCCTCGGATGCTGCCCAACCTGCTGTGCTTTTCCAGCAACACACTCTCGACTCCGAGGAAGGGTCATTCAACTTGAAATGTGAACTGATTTCTCTCCACAGATGCTGCCAGACCTGCCGAGCTTTCCCAATGACTTCTGTTTTTGTCTCTCTATTCACAGACCTTCCAATATCCGTTCCCTTTTCTGCTGAACTTCATCTGAGGACCGTCCCTCCAGATCACTGACACCCAATACTAATGGTCCAGTTCACTCCTGGAGATTGCTCACCTCTTAACATCTGAGATTTCTTTCCCCCCATTGACTGTGGATTCTGCCTTGTTAAGTTTTGTAGTGAGGTTCTCTCAGGTAGGATTCTTGAATGTTCACCTCTAGTTAGCTGCTGACTGGCTGATGAGACACCTTTATCGAGCTGTGTCTGAAGGAGTAAGCAGGAGTTCCACCACTGTTGGTGCTGTAGGAGGCAGCTTGCCAGCAACTTGTAGGGTGTGTCCTGAATATCATGTTGACGGTAGGAGTCAGAGGGTGATGGTGGAGGATTCTTTTTTGGCTGAGATTATAGGAAGCATGGTTAGTGTGTTTGCAGATGACACCAAAATAGGTGGTACAGTCGACAGCGAGGAAGGTTATCTAAGATAACAAAGTGATCTCAATCAATTGGGTCATTGGGTCGATGAGTAGCCGATGGAGTTTAATTTGGATAAATGCAAGCCATTGCATTTTGGTAAGCAACCAAGGGTAGGACTTCAACAGTTATTGGTAGGGCACTGGGGCATGTCATCAAACAGAGAGACCTAGGAGTTGAGGTACATAGTTCATTGAAAGTTGGGTCACAGGTAGATGGGATGGTAAAGAAGGTATTTGACACGCTTGCCTTGATTGTTCAGATCATTAATCATAGGAATTGGAACGTCATGTTGCAGTTGTATAGGACATTGGTGAGGCTACCTTTGGAGTTCTGGTTGTCCTACTATAGGAAGGATTCCATTGGAGGAGGTGCAGAAAAAATTTACAAGGATGTTGCCAGCAATGGAGGGTTTGAGTTATAAGGAGAGACTGGATAGGCTGGGACATTTTTCACTAAGCGTAGGAGGTTGAGGGGTGACCTTATAGAGGTTTAAAAAATCTGAAGGGACATAGGTAAAGTGAATAGCAAAGGTCTTTTCCCTAGGATTGGGAGTCAAAACTGATTAGGATCATGGTCAGTGATGTTGCCTTCTAATCATGCATTAACGCTGCAAAATAGGTTTAAAATAATTACAGTTGAAACATTAGCAACTACAAAGAGAAACAAAGTAGATCAACAATAACTTAATACTAAGCTGTACATAAAACTTCTCCTATACATTCTACATTTGAGAGCATTAGACACACTTTCTCCAAACAAAATAAAAATCTTTGATATTTTGCTTTAAAATAATAAATACATTCTTTGTGCTAATTAGTCAGCTGCTAACAAACATTCATGTATGAAACAGCTTTACACTTCTGACAGGAAGTCAAAACACCGTTGCTTAGCGACAACCACCTTTTCCAGCATTTAACCAGCTGTCTAGTTGCAAAGCACTGTCCTGATGAAAGAACGTGTTCGCAAGACATTGTACTGATTTCCGTCAAAAACAGAGTTAATTAAACACTGAAGAGGTGTGTGGGCGGGGCAGATGTGTGGGTGAACATCTGGCGTCCCTACTGTCATTTAGCAACCAGTTGCATCTGTACCTATTTCAGCCCTTTGCAGCAGAAACTAGCAGTGGCCTAGTGAGGGTTAAGGGCATGAAAGCAACCACAAATAAATTAACTTATTCAAAATAAATCAACTCACCCAAAATAGAAATAAGGGGTGGTATCCTCCCTGCTCCTGAACAATGAGGCGGTTGGGAAAACTTGTCAAAAGCAGAGAAATTAGATTCTCAACGTTGAGGAAAATGTTTACTTCTGGACCTAGGCTTTGAAAGGCAAGGTAAGAATCTTGCTAGTGAGTGGTGAGAGGCCTATTTAGATGCATTTGCATACAATCAGTAACTAATCTTGCCTCAGCAGTAGGTAGCTTTCTATTCTTTCCATGTGACAGAGAGAAACTAGATGCTGACGGTTCCTGACAATGAAGTCAGAGCAGGTAGCTGGTGATACCAGCTCATTGCTTGCTTCTCCAGGCACCAGGGCTCAATATCTCACAGCACAATCCATGGGCAGTGACCACCCACAAACGCTGGCATTGGGCAGAGAGCTGCCTCACCACACAGTCATGACACATCTCAGATCCACTTACAAGGTGCTCCTACACTTCCATGCTGTACTTTGGTGGAGCACACTGGCATCTTTCATTGGCATTGCTGCTGCCAGGGGACTTGACGTGCAGAGATAGACGCCCAGCTAGCTGAATGCTTACAGCATCTCTGCCTTACCTTGTCTTTCTGTACTTTGCAGTGAAATTTAGAAATTATAGGCTCACAGTCCTGCTGTCTTACCTTGTTGTTTAGCACAGACAAAAAGCCAGGAAGCTGATCATGATTGCCAGCAGTTATCAGTTAAGAGAGCAGACATATTGTAGGCGGCGCTGTGTTATGTCAATGTTAGATCTGTCCCTTGGGCTAGCGGCAAACACACTGCATGTGCTTCAAACAAATGGCCATCTCTCCAAGTCTAAGGTGGATAGTCCTCAGTAAGTTCAAGGGAGACAGTTAAGTCAATGAAATTCCAGGGAGGGTATCAGGTGCCCCTGCTGTTGGAGGGAATTGGGAAAAATCAATTGTGGAGATGGAAGCATGGATTCAGTGGGAACAATAATTGTGAAGGTGGACATTATGTTGAGGTTGTACAGGACATTGGTGAGGTCTGTTCTGGAATACTGCGTCCAGTTCTGGTCTCCCTGTTATAGAAAGCATGCTATTAAGCTGGAGAGGGTTCAGAAGAGATTTACCAGGATGTTGCCAGGAATGGATGGTTTAAGTTATAAGGAGAGGTTGGATAGGCTGAGACTGTTTTCATGGGAGTGTAGAAGCATAGGAACTTTATAAAATCATGAGGGGTATAGATAAAGTGAATGGCAGATGACTTTTCCCTAGGGTGAAGGAATTTCAAGACTGGGGGGGGGGCATATTTTTAAGGTGAGAGGAAAAAGTTTTAATAAAGTCATGAAGGGGAAGTTTTTTACACAGAGAGAAGTTTGTGTGTGGAATGCACTTCCAGGGGAAGTGGTGGATGTGGATACAGTTACAATGTTTAAAAGACATTTAGAGAAGTCCATGAATAATAAATGTTTGGAGGGATACGGGCCAAGTGCAGGTAGATGGGATTAGTTCAGTTTAAGAACATGATTGGCATGGACTGGTTAGACTAAAGGATCTGTTTTCGTGCTATATGACTCTACAATTCAACAGGAGAAAGTGAGGTCTGCAGATGCTGGAGATCAGAGCTGAAAATGTGTTGCTGGAGAAGCACAGCAGGTCAGGCAGCATCCAGGGAACAGGAGAATCGACGTTTTGGGCATAAGCCTGAAGATTCCTGAAGAAGGGCTTATGCCCGAAACGTCGATTCTCCTGTTCCCTGGATGCTGCCTGACCTGCTGCGCTTCTCCAGCAACACATTTTCAGCTCTACAATTCAACATATGAGGGTGGGAGATGGTAAAATATTGGAGAACAAGGGTTACTATGGGAGGGGGAGTCAGTATCAGGCACAGCTATCCTGGGTTTGACAATGGAAAGTGGACTGTGATAGTTGGCATTCTGAACTGCTGGGCTGGGGCTCAGCAGGTAACAGGTAATGAGGAAACGTGTGGCGGCTCGGGACAGATGGGGTTGGCAGGTAATTCAGGGAAGAAAGATACATGGAGGTTCCAGAGGGCTCCTACCCAGCTCAGTCTCACAGTCACGGGGCCAAGTGCCATTACATTGCTGTCCAACCGGGTGTGCATCATTAACACGCAATGGAACTGGAAATGGCTGTGACCGCATGTGGAGTGGACAGGAGGAAGTATTTTGTTTTCTGTCTGAGTATGCAGGGTTCTGTTTGTGAGGGAGGTGAAGCCCCTCAAGGAGCAATTGCATTAATCAGGCATTTACACAGAATAGGGTGACGTCATCTGTGATCACAGAATCCTGCATGGGAAACACAAGCACTGTCCAACTCCTCCGTGACCTGAAAAGACAATGCAAGATCCCACAGACTGCATGGGGCACAGTGATGATTTCCTCTCCCCTTGATCCATTAGTATTTGGCAACATGCTCTCACATGCAATGTTGTCTTTCTTGGATGGGGGTGTGTGTGTGTGTGGTGATGGGACAAGCTATGAATAATCATACACCAATTACAATCTACTACTAGGAGATAGTAAGGACTGCAGATGCTGGAAGTCAGAGTCAATAAAATGTGGAGCTGCAAAGGTACAGCAGGTCAGACAGCATCAGAGGAGCCAGAAGGTCGACGTTCTGGGCAAGGACCCTTTATCAGGATTGGGGAGGGGGAAAGGAGCTCAGAAATAAATACAGGGAGGCAGATGGGGCTGGGGGAAAGGTAAGTGGGATGGTGTTAGGTGGAAGCAGGTATGGGGTTATTGGAATTGGTCAGTGGGAAGGGTGGAGCGGACAGGTGAGAAGGAAGATGGACAGGTCAACAGAGAGTTCACTCAGCCTCATCTCATGTCCAGCTTTCCCTCTCCTCCCTGCCTCCTTGACCTGACATAATTGTCCATCTTCCTTTAGAAGGGACCTAAGGGGCAATGTGGAATGAGCTGACAGAGGAAGTTGTGGAAGCTGGTACAATTATAACATTGAAAAGACATCTGGATGGGTACATGAATAGGAAGGGAATAGAGGGATATGAGACAAATGCTGGCAAATAGCACTAGATTCTGTATGATATCGAGTCGGAATGGATAGGTTGGACCAAAAAATCTGTTTCCGTGCTGTACAGCACTTACACTTTAGCCTTCTTTACTGTCCCTGAATGGGGTCTGATTGCAGGCCCAGTAGTTGTCACTGTTCCCAGTGGAGCTATTGGGTCTGAATTGTCTATTCTTCTGATGGGGCTAGCAGCTCTCAGGGATGGAATGCACTCCCTCATGGTGGAAGAAGCCATGTACTCATCCAATTAATTCTTAACAACTGTATAATCTGGTTGTGCTTTCTAGGGCCATCACGCGGGCGTTGCCCAACATTTACAGCCAGTGGGTAGATCCAGCGCCACCATAAACTCCAAATGCAGTTATGTGAAGAAATTCTTAAGTTGTTGTCAGCGATTCTGTGCATCCCCAGAATGCAATACCTAAATGATCAGTGAGTTCAGAAAGTGTCCAATTTTACACAGTTCATCTTGCTGGAAAAACACTTGAAAGAATTAACCTTCTTTAATGAGATGTAACTGGAGTATAATGACATGCAAATTTCATCATTAATGCTAAGCTCCTTCATAGTTGAAGAGCTAATTTTATATTTATGGAATATCAAATTTGCCCATTATGGTAAAAATCTCAGATAATTTTAAAAATGCATTAAAAATTATATTAATATTGTCACAATACTGGTTCTTTTTAAAAAATTACTATGCCCTTGAGTTTTTTTTTCAGAGAAATTCTAACAACCCAAAGTTCCAACTAGGCTGGGTTTGAAAGTTTTATTGGGGCCCTTTTGTTTACCCTAACAGATAATATCTCCAGCTTAAGACATTCCTGTCTTAAAGAAACCAGTATAATCAAAGGGGAGTGGCCAGCTAGCTGCATAGCTAGCCTTTATTTAGATTAGAGTTTTTTAAAATTCAGTTCAACAGCAGTGTGAGTTCATAACTTTAATGAGTTTAGTGGGAGCTGTGTGTGCAAAAGGCTATGGGATCTTCTGTCTCTTCTTCTGCCCTTCTGACTTCGCAGACTGTAAACTGTCTGTGTCATTTTTACTGTTTGTGCTAAGGGATGTGTGCATTGGGAATGTTGCAAGTATTTTCAGAACAGCATCACTAAGTCGGGTTTGAATAGGATAAGTTATCCGGTCTTCGGTTTTCTGTTCTTTGTGCTTCATTTTGTAATTTTGTAAATAAATTTAGTTTGTTTAAAACATGGCAGTCGAACCAGCTAATTTACTCCAGGAATATCCACTATACACTCAGTTAAAACATTTAGCAAAGTTATGGTCTGGGCTACCTGCTTAAAAATGTGTTGAGGGGTCTGGCCTAGTCCATAACAATATTTTGGGCAGCACAGTGGCTCAGTGGTCAGCACTGCTGCCTCACAGCATCAGGGATCCAGGTTTGATTCCAGCCTTGGGCGACGGTCCATGTGGAGTTTGCACATTCTCCCTGTGTCTACGTGGGTTTCCTCCAGGTGCTCTGGTTTCCTCCCACTGTCCAATGATGTGGGGGTGAGGGTGGATTGTCCATGGAAAAACCCCATGTGAGGTTTCAGGGTTAGGTCTGGGTGGGATGCTCTTTGGTGGATTGGTGCAGACTTGATGGGCTATTTCTGCACTGTAGGAATTCTATGAGATTTTACCTTCCAACTATACCCAATTATAATAACTTACTTTAGTGTATGAAAATATAATTTTAACTGTCTTTTGGAATACATTAATGTGTTTATTTTTACCTTGATTCTCCACTCACTACTGCAGACTTACTGTAATACCATGCTTAAAATATCCACTTACCTGTTTCTGTGGTGTGACCTCTCCCAAACAGGTTCCTCCAAGGTTAGTTGTGAATTTCACTGTTTGTTAATTCTCCCAGATGCACTCTGATGTCCAGTGATATATGAATTCAAACAGCAAAGGCAGTAACTGTGCAGGTTCACTGCTGTGTCAGTTAGCAGTGTGGGTTTCTTTCTCTCTCTCTCCTGCACTGACCTCACCACGTGCTGCCTTTGTCTGTTCCTCTCCATTTTAAAAGTGCTGTTGCTTTGACTTTTTTTTCTCCAAAGTTCCAAAACAATGTAACAGCATATAAAACAGTAATTGCTGCTCCTGGAATTCGAGGAAATCACCTCCAGCACCTAAATTACCTCAACAAAGGAGCAGCTGTTACAGGCAGAAATTTTTCCTGTCGTCCATTTGGATTAGCTTGACGGAAAGTGTTGGGTTTCTTGGAAAGCATCACTTCCACTAGGTTTTCTGTTGTACTCAACTGTTTTCAGCTTATTTCATCTACAAAGCAGGAGCACGGATTAAATGCTGAAGGACATGCGATGGCCGGCAGGAAGTTCCCTTCCAGGGTCAAAGGTTACTGTGCCGTGTCTAAAGGTCACCCAAGCAATCCTTCATTCACTGCAAGCCAAGACCACCTCAGGAGCCTTTTTGCTTTTTCTTTTAACCCTATCACCACACCCAATGTCAACACAAGACGTTTTAGAGAAGGCAAATGTTTTTCTGAGGTTTCCTGAGCCTTTACTAGAGTCTCTGCTCCAGCCCATTCAGCAAAGAAGGGGCACGCCCTTCCTGAGAAATGGCAACAACGGGATCTTCCGTCCAGACCTGAGCAGGCCACATGAGGTCAGCTCCAATGGTCTATAACTTTTAATTGTCCTCTGGAATGCCCCAGCAAGTTACTCAGTTCAGGGGCAATTAGGGACAGGCAACAAATGCTGGCTTTGCCAGTGATGCCCACATCCCATGAAAGATTAATGAAAAATATAATTTTCAAAATAAGAACACCACTTAATGATCTCCATAACTCACCCTCACTTGCCTCCTCACAAACAAGAACAGAAGCTGCTGGAAAAGCTCAGCAGGTCTGCTAGCATTTGTGACGAGAAATCAGAGTTAACGTTTCAGGTCCGGTGACCCTTCCTCAGAATTCTCTTTACAGAATCTGCCAGACCTGCTGAGCTCTTCTAACAACCTCAGCTCTGTTTCTGTTTTACAGCATCCACAGTTCTTTTGGTTCTCACATGTCTCCTGCTATGGCGACAAAGAGCTGAGGATGTTGGACATTTGAAGAATGATTTGTCTAACTTTGATACCTAAGTGGCCAACCTATATCAAATCATGAATCAACGAGGATGCATCTTGCACATATACAAATTGGAGGTTTCCTTCATTGGCGTATGATTTCAGGTTAATGCCACATGTTTCAGTTCTGAGAAAAGATTATGACCTGAAGCATTAACTCTTGTTTCACACTCTCTCCACAGATGATACCCGAGCTGCTGAGTATAACCGGCATTTTCTGTTTTTAATTTCTGATTTCCTGAATTTTTCAGTATTCTCCAAAAACATCCCCTGCTTCTAATGTGGGCAGGCTTATCCATAAATGGATTTAATTTAAATCAGGCTGCAACCAATTGAGGAGAAACTCTATCAGGCACACACATCATGCTGTATGATTTTGAGTAAGCAAATGTCAGATAATAGGGTTAACTCTAACATTTCTCTGGAAATTGGTTAAACGACTTCTCCAGTTACTCAGGAGTATGTCTGTTTTATTCAGAATTATGTAGTAGGTGACAGTTCTCATGTCAAAAGTAACTTAAATATAAAATGCCCTTTCTTTGATCATCAAGTTATAATGGCTCTGAATTGGCAACTTGCAATTTCTGAAGTGGATCCCTATTAAATGACAGCAGCTGCTTTTTAACAAAAACAGTTTGTATAGTGCCCTCACCCCAGGCACTTTCCGAGGAGCATTATAAAGTAAAATTTAACGCCATGTCACAGAAGTCAATATTAGTACAGAGGCCCATAGCTTGGTCAAAGAGATGGGTTTTAAGGAATGTCTTAAAAGAGGAAAGTGCAAAGCAACAAAATCTTTTAGGGGACGAGGTCTACATTGAACCAGTCGAGTCCAGAGGCTGCTTTATTTTCAGCTTTACTGTGTCTAACCCTATACTGTCTCTGTCCAGGGAGTGTTTAATAGGGACAATGTAGAGTGAGCTTTACTCTGTGTCTAACCTATGCTGTCTCTGTCCAAGGAGTGTTTAATAGGGACAATGTAGAGAGGGTTTTACTCTGTGTCTAACCCTGTGCTGTCCCTGTTCTTGAAGTGTTTAATAGGGACAATATAGAGGGAGTTTTACTCTGTGTCTAACCCTGTGCTGCCCCTGTCCTGGGAGTGTTTGACGGGGACAGTGTAGAGGGAGCTTTACTCTGTATTAAACCTGTGCCACCCCTGTCCTGGGAACATTTGTTGGGGACCATATGGAGGAAGCTCTACTCTAACCCTGTGCTGTCCCTGTCCTTGGAGTGTTTGATGGGGACCATATTGAGGGAGCTTAACTCTAATCCTGTGCTATCCCTGTCCTGGGAGTGTTTGACAGGGACAGTGTAGAGGAGCTTTTCTCTGCATTAACCCTGTGCTATCCCTGTCCTGTGAGTGTTTGATGGGGACTGTGTGGAGGTAGCTTTACTCTAATCCTGTGCTGTCCCTGTCCTGGGAGTGTTTGATGGGGATAGTGTAGAAGAATGTTTCCTTTCAAACAGTAGAGGGAGATGTGCTCTCTATCTAACCTCATGCTATCCCTGTCCTGGGAGCGTTTGATGAGGACAGTGTAGTAGGAGCTTTAGTTTTTGTTTGAAATAGTAGAAGGAAGTTTATTTTCAGTTTAAAAGTGCAGATAAAGCTTTACTTTCAGTTTGGAAGAGTAGAGGCCTGAAAGGTGTGAATGAGGGGTGCACTAACAGAATAGCTGAGGCAGGGGTGAAGTTAGGTGATTTTACAGAGGCAGAAATAAATGTTATTTATGATAGATGGGCTTTGTGATGGGATGAACCTCTAACAAGGCATTATATCTGATGTGGCATTGCTTACTTTCTGTAAGATAATAAACAGGGTGTGGATATCATGTCTCTGAACAATGCAACAGACATTTATAATAACTATTCTGTACACAAACATTACATTCCTGAGGCAAGTAAGTGGCTCAGCTGATATTAAACTATAGCGTTACAAAAGAAGTGCACCCTTCCTGTAGAGTGTCATGTTTCATGTGATCATAGGGTAAGAGGGAGTATGAGATCTTCATGCCCTCAGGTTACATGTTATGATGCATTGATGATATCATGAAAATATCTCAAATGATATAGTCACTATCAAGTCACTGTAGTCTTTCTAGAACACACAGCTACTCTCTCATTAGGAAAAGATGACTGTTGGTGGTTTAGGGTCAGGATCACCACACATTAGGTGAGGGGAGAGATTGAGAAGGACAGTTGTTCAAGGTAGCCTCTGACACACTGGTGATGGGCTACACATCTCTGGATCAAATAAGGCACCAAACCTCGTGATTAGTTTAGTTTTAGAAAGTCGAGAGCAAGAGGGATACCATTAGTAGAAGGAATACAAGACAATGGCTTTGGTCTTTATTTGGAGAAAATTTCAGCTCAACCAGTGATGGTTTTCATACACACTGATAATTCAGTGACAGTGCAGGAATCGGGAAATGTAATGGCACGGAAACCCAAATGTGGCGATTCAAACATGGACTTCTGGAAAAGTTGGACTTAAATTTGGGAGGTGAGACTTTGGAGATTGAGTGATAGTTTGCATGGATAGTGGAGTCAAAGGTGATATTCGAGGGTGAGGGCTGATGACAGATTTAAATAGAAAGAAAGGCTTATTCCTCTTTCTGGATCAACTCTTTTATTAGCTGAAGGTATCTCCTGGATCCTTGTGGCAAACTCAATGCTCTTGGTGGGATTGCTGCAACATTAGCTAACATATATAACCTCGAGATCCTATTGGTTTTCTCTTCTGGACCTGGTTCCCATCTTCTCAGCTTCCAATTTTCTCTTTTATACTTTGGTAGCCCTTGATCAAGGTGTTTCTTTGGTCTCTCCTTCACTGGTACCTGAACTAAAAGCTATAATCTTAATGCCTGCAGTAGTTTCCAGACCAATATTTGTCATCTCTAGTTCCAAATTTCATGTCCCTTTTCTCCAAAGCAGACATCACTTTAACTGAAGGCTTATGACATTAAGAGAGATGTCAAGGTGTTACAATGGCGTCCACTGCTGTTTATGGTTCACTCAGAATCAGGAACAGAACACAGGGTAGATGGAGGGTAAACTTGAACAGGGAATACTTTGTTGTGTGTCCACTTAACTCTGCAGTCAGTCTTCCTGCCTCTGGGTCACCTGACCTGCTCTCTTAAAGGAGTAACACACACATATCCAACACCTACGTCCCTTCTGTGCCATGTCTCATTTTTTCCCAATGGGTCATATACTATCATTTGCCCCTCTGCATTCATTCAAATTTGTGTTTTATTTCCTGCTCTAGATCAGACTCATGCACTTCCACCATTTCTTTTGGTTATCTCTGACTACACTTTACTTTCCATCCTCTTCTCCATCTCTCCTTCCCCTTCCAGTAGCTTGTGCTGCTGTTTTTGTTCTTTTTCTTCCCTTTGTTGTTCTGTAAGAGGGATGGCTATTAGCGCACTGATATCTGGAAGTGACAAGCTTGTGTATTTAACCAGGCCATTTCCCTCATTGCCCGTCACTCCACTCTTTGTTGATTTCAGCGACTTGAAGGGATTCTAAAACAAACACCAAACACTTCTACAATCATAGCAACAGCTTGTAAACATGAATCAGCAACTAATTTCAAAGTAGTTGAAAATTCTTTTATATAACACTGGCAGGGAGTCTTCCAGCTTAACCTCAAAGGTGAAGCTACATGAGGTAAGTAGTGGGATTGTCTATCTGCATTCTGACTACTCTGTTCTCTACAAGTTGTAACCAGTGAGTCCCTTGACATGACTCAGACCAGAAATGAGCATGTTATAGATTTTTGCAGTGACCAAAATTTCAGTATCATGCATTCATCCATTCCCCTTATTCAGTGACATGTGAGGATCAATTTGATTGAAACATATCCTGAGGGGCCATGGCAGGCTGGATGTGAAGAGCATGTTCCTTTTCATGGGGAGTCTAGAACATCTAAAAACATTTATTGATGAGATGTGTGCTTCGCTGGCTGGGTCAAATGTTATTGCCCATTCCTGGTTCCCCTTGAGAAGGTGACAATAACTTGCCTTCTTGAACTGCAGTCCATTTTGTTAAGAATTTATCTTTATATTTTTCTGTATTTCTGATTTTGGACTGAAATAGGAAAATAACGGTTTTAAAAACAAAGTTTCTTGAAGGATCAATAAGTAAGTAACCTGACACTCCAAATAAGTGCTGTTTACACAGATGCCATAAGACATAGGAACAGAATTAGACTAGGCGACCCATTGGAGTCTGCGGTGCCATTTAATCATGACTGATACGTTTCTCAAACCCAATCTCCTGCCTTCTCTGCTTAACCGTTGGTCCCCCCACTAATCAAGAACCTATCGATCTCTGTCTTAAATACACTCAATGACTTGGCCTCCACAGCCCTTTGTGGCAGTGAGTTCCACAGATTAACCAGCCTCTGGCTGAAGAAATTCCTCCTCATCTCAGTTCTAAAGGGTAGTCTCATCATCCTGAGTCTGTGCCCTGGAGTCTTAGTCTCTCCTACTCGTGGAAACATCTTCTCCATATCTGCTGTATCCAGGCCTCATGATATTCTGCACGTTTCAATCAGATCCCCCTCATCCTTGTAAACTCCACTGAGTACAGACCATTATTTACGTGGCGAGTCCAGTTCAGTTTCTGGTCAATGGTGACCAGCAGGATGTTGATAGGTGTCATTGCTTAAAACAGGGGATGAGATCACAGAGCCCATAAGACCATAAGACATAGGAGTGGAAGTAAGGCCATTCAGCCCACTGAGTGCACTCCGCCATTCAATCATGGCTGATGGGCATTTCAAAGCTGAAAATGTGTTGCTGGAAAATCGCAGCAGGTCAGGCAGCATCCAGGGAACAGGAGAATCAACGTTTCGGGCATAAGCCCTTCTTCAGGAATGGGCATTTCAACACCACTTACCCACACTCTCCCCTTAACCCTTAATTCCTTGTGAGATCAAGAATCTACCAATCTCAGCTTGAAGGTATTTAACGTCCCGGCCTCCACTGTGCTCCATGGCAATGAATTCCACAGGTCCACCACTCTCTGGCTGAAGAAATGTCTCCTCATTTCCATTCTAAATTGACCCCCTCTAATTCTAAGGCTGTGGCCACAGGTCCTAGTCTCCCCACCTGACGGAAACAAGCGTCCACCCTTTCTAAGACCTGCACTATCTTGTAAGTTTCTATTAGATCTCCCCTCAACCTTCTAAACTGTAATGAATACAATCCCAGGATCCTCAGCCATTCATCGTATGTTAGGCCTACCATTCCAGGGATCATCCGCGTGAATCGCCGCAGGACATTCTCCAGTGCCAATGTGTCCTTCCTGAGGTGTGGGGCCCAAACTGGACACAATATTCTAAATGGGGCCTAACCAGAGCTTTATAAAGTCTCAGTAGTACATCGCCGCTTTTACATTCCAACCCTCTTCAGATAAATGACATTACATTTGCTTTCTTAACCACGGACTCAACCTACAAGTCAACCTTTAGAGAATCCTGGACTAGCACTCCCAGATCCCTTTGTACTTTGGCTTTATGAATTTTCTCACTGTTCAGAAAATAGCCCATGCCCATTTTTTTTTTCCAAAGTGCAAGACCTTGCATTTGCTCACAAAGTTATAGAGATGTACAGCATGGAAACAGACCCTTTGGTCCAACTCGTCCATGCCGACTAGATCTCCCAATCTAATCTAGTCCCATTTGCCAGCACTTGGCTCATATCGCTTTAAACCTGTCCTATTCATATACACATCTAGATGCCTTTTAAATTGTACCAGCCTCCACCACTTCCTCTGGCAGCTCATGCCATACACGTACCATCTTCTGCATGAAAACGTTGCCCCTTAGATCCCTTTTAGACTTTTCCCATCTCACCCTAAACTGATGCCTCTAGTTCTGGACCCTCCCACCACAGGGAAAAGACCTTATCTACTCTATCCATGCTCGTCATGATTTTATAAGCCTCTATAAGGTCACCCCTCAGCCTCCGACACTCCAGGGATAAGAGCCCCAGCCTAATCAGTCTCTCCCTGTAGTTCAAACCTTCCAACCCTGGCAGCATCTTTGTAAATCTTTTCTGAACCCCTTCAAGTTTCACAACATCCTCCCCATAGCAAGGAGACCAGAATTCAACCTTTATAAGTGTTGTTGAAGGAGTTCATAACTTCTAACCATTGCTTACATTGAGTAAACTTTGCCATGCCTACAATGGGATTTCTTCTTAAACTGAAATGAGAGTCAAATGCTTTAATTACATTGTCATATGGTTGCCATTCCTTCTGTGATACCTTGTCTGGCAAGAGTGGCATTGGCACTGCTGTGGATTGTCTACAGCAATGTCCTAGCCTGCTCCTTGTCTGGTTAATTGTTGAGAGCTGCCACAATAGGGTACCTGGGGAACCATCAGCGCCAATTTACCCAATGCCCATGCTGGTCAAGGGCACTGTTATTTTCTAGTGAGTCTGATAAAGATAAAGGCTTTTTCCAATGAGGTATCTGAAATATAGACTATGGAAACTGAACTAAGGGGAGGTGATGACCTTATGGTATTATTGCTAGACTATTGATCCAACAACTCATCTAACATTCTGGTGACCTGGGTTTCAATCCTGCCTTGGCAGAAAACAGAATCTGAATTCAACAACAAGACTAAATCTGGAATTAGGAATCTAACAATGACCATGGAACCATTGCCAATTATTGGTAAAATCCATTTAGTTCAGCGATGTCCTTTAGCAAAAGGAACAGCCATTCTTTTCTGGTCTGGCCTATATGTGACTCCAGACCCACAGCAATGTGATAGACACTTACCTGTCCTCTGGACAGTTAGGGATGGGTAATAAATGCTGGCCTGGATGGTGATGCCCACATCTCACAAATGAAAAAAAAAGCCTGTTTTTACTTTTTATCCAAATGTTGCACAGGTTGGTCTCTCTTGTACACTGCTTCTTTTCTATGGGCTTCTGATTTACAGAAATCTGTTAGCCATGTGGCTGATTGTAGTCTGCTTTGGGTCTTCTCCTGCACTTTCTCCAGTTTCTTTCTTTCCATGATTTATTACCTGGGCATTTCTCACTCTCCATCTCGAGCTGGCCTCTACCACCATTGAGTTTCACGTGGGGTGGTTTCCCCAGGACTTGTTTGGATCACTGGGGCTGGCCTCAGGGTTTACTGTCACTGGGCTTCACTTCAGGCTCGTAATGTTCAGTTCTATGGGTCTGCTGACTGTTGCTGTTGTGTAGTAATGTTAGATCAGTTCTTTTGTGTGTTTAACAGCTTGACTGACTCGATTGAATATAGCTATATACAGAACTTGGTAAGAAACTTTACACCTGGAGCCGAACTGACCCAAGCTCCAGTATTCTGCACCTAGGCTCATTGCTACTTTGCAGGCCTTTAGACTTTGCGGATCCAGTTTAAAAACTGCAACACTTCGCCATGAACAAGGCCCTCTCATCCTTATAGACTGGATGACATTGACAAATATCACTGGTACGGTAAGTTACAGGGACGTGTCACCATGAGAGAACTTGAGCAGCCTGTAGACTTGATTTATGTCTCTGTGTTCTTGCTTAAAAACATCCATATATGGAGGATAAAACATAGGAGTGAGCCAACATTCTGGAATCCACTGTTGACAGCTGTATCTGTAGCAATACAGTGAGTAGTCTGAGGTGGCACTGAAACGGTCAACAGAGATTTGTTATGGGCTCCAAAGTCAAGTTCATGACGCTGTCTATGTCCATGAAATGGGTTCCAGCTCCCCACAGAACCCTCATGCAAGTCGGAACTAAATAAGGTCGCTAGTGCTGTATGCAGTATTCCGGATGTAGTCTCACATTTGCCCATATAAATGAGGCATAACCTATCTGCTTATGTATTCAGTTCCCCTCTCAAAAAATGTTAACATTCTAATAACTGTCCCAACAACTTCCAGTACCGACATTCTAACCTTTTATGACTCAAGACTTAATAGATCATTTCTCTCAAGTAAGTTGAATTAGCTTGAGAGAAATGATCTATTAAAATATCTTTGTTTAACTGTTTTAATTGTTCCACATGCTGACAGCTAAACTGATGACTTGGTATTTCCTAAATGCACTTTTAAAAACATAAATAGCATTGGATCTCCAATCTAATCACCCTTTAAAAGATTGGGGAGATTCATACTAAGGCTGCACACAACTGCAAACACCAAAGTGCCCAACTTTCGTAACTAAAGTTACAACCTGCGGAGACAGGACTGACAAGGATAACTGCAGCTTGGTAAACTGCATTGCAAGACAATTCATCAGGCAAGTTAACAACGGAAATTACACAGGCTAACATCTAGCTCTTTGCCACCCAGAATTGAAGTTACTGCTCCAGTTTAAATGAGAAACATGAAGAAAAACAAGTCACTGTTCCTTTTTCTTTGTTACCTTGTCACAACAAGTGAACAACGTACAGTCAAGAGTCATACAGAATGAAAGCAGACTCTTCGGTCCAACTTGTCCATGCTGATCAACTTTCCTAAACTAAACTAGTCCCATTTGCCTGCATTGGGCTCATGACCCTCTAAACCTTTCCTAATAACTTACCTACCCAAATGTCTTTTAAATGTGGTAACTGTACCTGCATCTACCACTTCCTCTGGCAATTCAGTCCATATACGAACCACTCTCTGTGGAAAAAGGTTGTCCCTCAAGTTCTTTTTAAATTTTTCTCTCACCTTAAAAGTATGATCCCTAGTTTTGAACTCCCCTACCCTGGATCATAAACTTCCTAGGTCAGTGAAGGTATTCCAGAATATTTATGGTATGAATGACATCCAAGCAACAAAAATGGCCAATAGTATTGGTTTCATTTATAATTTTTATTGTCACACTTAGATACATTATATTTCTTACAGAGACACAATTGAAATAGATTGCCTTCAGGTGTACAACATTATCACAGTGGAGAAACCTTACACAGATACAGCAAAAACAATAACAATAGTGCAAGAACAGTGTTCTCCCAGAAAGCCATTGGTATATATTTTAAATAGATTATGTACAAATAAATATTTCTCTTTCTATATACAGTCGTGCACTACTGTTAACATTGGGAAATGACAAGGACTACACCAATACACAGTACAGTACATTTGTTTTCAAGACGACGGTTTGTCAATAACTTGAAATTATGCATGTTAGAGATTTCTCTTTTTTCTAAATCAATGTTGATTTATTAAAGTTGCATTGGTTACTGCAAACACCAATGTGCACAACTTTCATAATTAATATCCGGGAACATACAGTCTGTAGAGACAGGACTGAAAGGGATAACTGCTGCTTGGTAAAATGACTCACAAGACAACTTGTCAGGTGAATCAACAGAGGAAGTTACATGTATTGTTAAAATATATCAAATATATATAGATATTAAAAAAAAAGGTTTTGCCAACAATGTGGATTGTGCTGGAGCAGATGCAATTTTTTCTGCAGTACGAATTTGTCCAAGTAGCCAACATACATTAGAATAGTGTTGTTCTTGGCTTGGCTAGAATCTCCATGTTATGTGTAAAACTTCCAACTAAGGTAGAAAAAACTCTTAAATGACAAAAGAAGCAAATAACACAATATGTCAGTCAGCCTTTTCTTAAAAAAAAGAGGAAAGACAGGTTAACGTGCTGAACAGAGACCCTTATCAATTTGAAGAGAAAGCCTGTGACATTAACCTGTCCTTTCAGTTGACTGACCATCTGTATTTTCAACATTTCCCATTATTATTTCAGCTTTATACCATTTTCAGATTCTTTTTAACTGGTGAAGGAGAAATCTCCCTTCTATATGACCAGCATTTTAAATTAGGACAACAGAATCTGAAACAAAAAAGGTTAGCTATAATTTCCAGGCATATTGACAGATACTCACTGATGCTTTAACTATTTGAAAATGGATGGTTACCATCAAGATATTGCAACCAAATATTGCTTTGCTTCAGTTATAGGAGAAGCAGATTTTAAACATTTTTCACGGATTCACAGCACTGATGAGGTTTCCTAATGAAATGTAATAATTGTTAATTCCCCAAACTGATGTATGCCTCATGAAAGTACATGCACATTTCACCATTTGTCTTTTATCTTTTAAGTGCTCTATAGTGCTTAAAGGTTATTATGTGCCTCTATATGTAATAGTTAGCTTTGAAACATATTTGTAAGGTCTCCCACCTGACACGAGCTCACAGTATTTTCAAATCTCTATCCAGTATTATATTTCAAAACAGATTAAAAATTCTATTAATAGTGATCGATCTGAGAGTCTATTGCTTATCTGCAATATTGTTTACAGTCAAGCATGATGGAAAGTCTAATGGATGTTTTCTAAAGCAGAGGTTATTCCACCCACTGAGTTTAAACCTGGTACTTTATAATGGAGACTGTATACACTGGTAGTCTGGCACAAAGATAATAATTCCAGGTACAGTAAACCCAAAACATAGCTTAATGGCTGGAATACATGCCACTTTTAAAATATTTAGAAGGATCAGACTGTTAAAAATGTTTTTATCATAAGTTGCCACAGTTCATGTTCATGCAATATATCCAGGATTGCAAGTGGGTGGTCAGGGGAGTGAGAGAGTGGAATCTATCTGGGAACATTAAAAAAAAGCTTATTATTTAAATATTTACTGCACTTCATCCATAATTTAGGGATAACTTAAGACTGTTATAATCTTTACAGATCCAACATTGTTATGCTATTACTACATTATTTGTGTTTGTATTAATTTACTGCTGTCAATAAGAATTTTAATTCAATATTATTGTCAACCAAAACAATGCAATATTTAGAAAGAATCATAATTTGCTTAACCAAAGCCAAATGCCTATTAGACACAGTGGGCTCAATTACTTACAACAATATCTCCTTATAATAATTTTATTTAATAAATCTTTTTTTTGCATTAACTTCATCTGGTTAATATTGCAGCTCTAAGAATGGTTAACTGAAGAGTGGCTGAATTGTATGTGTACTAATGACAGATTACGGCTCATTGCTAATCCTGAGCATAAAAGGCTGCAGCAGGACAGACATTTGGTTTGACATAATGGAACAAATTCTCATAAGTCTGAATGAAACAGTGATAAATTCCACTGCTGTAAATAATCATAACTGTAAGTACTTCAGACTTTGGGGCTCAAAGTTGGCCATGACCTGAGGTCTTAGAACAAATGAAAATTATCTGCAATCACTAAACACTCCAACAGTACTGATCAGTATCAAATTGAAGATTGTTCCTTACTATGGAATGATTAAGATATTAGCCTTATTTACAAAAACACCTAATTATTTCTAATACATGATTTTCTGTAGTTGATCTCAGTTCCTACAATGGTACTGAAATGTGTTAATTTTCATAAAAAGACAATGCAACTGAACAGTTGGGACTGCAGCATTGTTGCACAGGGTGGCAGGATGGCTCCTGTGATCCTTGTATCAATGAGCTCCCAAATCTTGGGTTTATTACTTGCATAAAGGGTTAGGCATTAGCCAAGTGTATGGAGGAAATAAAGGAGATAAAACCACTCTCTTCAGACATCCATTGACTTGCTGTCTGCTGTACTGAAAGGACAGTGGAATCCAACACATTTGTCTACTCTCATGACCACAGTTAAATATGAAGTTTACAAAGAAAAAAGAATTCTTGCTCATAGAGAAAATGAGTATCATCAGTTTCTTTTTGAGCATCTTTATGCATTTGACTTTTAGTATTTTTAAGTATTGGACCTTTAGTTTAATGACTAATTCAAAATTCTACATAATTTATAAAGAAAAGGTATTTATGAGTGTTTTAAAGCCACAAGGAAGGGTTCAAAGGATGTCATGAATTGAAAGAAAGTTTATGCCATTTTTGTATGTTATCTGAAGATGCTAATTTATCCATGGCCCCAAAACGCATGATTTAGTAAGGCGAAAATTAGATCTGGATTGCACCCATGTTATAGATGTAAAATTGGCATAATGAGGGCTCGTTTCAGAGACCATGGCTGGAGTGAGATCATATAAATTAACTGCACACTTCTATTTTGGCATTTGGTACTGTTTTTGTCATGTCTTGATTATGCATCAAAAACAACCCTCAATGTCTGAAGCTATTAACATGCATACAATTGAGATATTAATTTTGAAATGGAGTGGCAGGACTAAGTTGGACAATCAGTAGACAGATCAAAATGAGACCAACCCAACAATATGAAGAGAAAGGGACACAGCAGAATACTTTTGAATGAAAACAAAACTTTGAACACTATAATCAAAAACATTAAAATCAGAAACAGAGTTGGAAAACCATAAGAAAACAAGATGGAATGAAAATAAGTGAAGGGCATAAATAACAGACAATTAAAAAAGAATAGAAACTGTATTTATGCTGAGAAACACAATGAAAAACATCAAATTCAAATCAAAGAAACCCCTCCAGAAAGAACACAGAAGTTTGCTTTTTGCTAGAGTGCAGTTGTCAATCAAATAAGAAAATTGATAACTTGATCCCATTTCACACATTGGGGTGAATTGATTGAAGGATCACTGTGATTTACCCAATAAGTAAGTAAATTGCATTTAATGTTTTGACCCTTGAGCTCTACTTAGATTTTAATTCAATTTTACATCTCAGGTTACAGAGAGGTTAAAACAAATGTTGTAACTGATTAAGGGTATAATAAAACGATTTGTGTATTAATTGCAAAGTATGTGATCACTGTCCCCTTTCGACCTTGTTGGCATCCTGCCTTCCTTTCTATTGCTGGAATCAGTACCAGCATCCCAGTTTAATAGTGGGCTTCAGAAATTATTCAGATTCTTAGACCCATGATTTTCAGTGTGTGAAGCATACATCCCAAGAACCTAATGTCAATAATCAATATAATGGTGAGTGCATAACTTGAGCTTCTCATTTTCTGAGTCTTTTTCAGCACTTACATTCATTTTGTCAAAACAATCACTGGCTTGATGAAGTTTCTTATCCGCATACAAACCTCCCTTTCCATTACTGCCCAGAATGCTGTTACCATGCAACTTCAAGAACATATCCCCAACATCACAAATACCATCCCTAGATTGACAATAGTAGTAACACTATAATGTCAGTTCATTAAGAGCATTATGATTATTATTAGTCCAAGTGCAGACTTTAATGCCCATTGAAATGAGGTTATTGCTGTATGTTTGATTTTTATTGACAGCTGTAAATGAACATTTGAATCCTAACCAAATAGAATACCTGCTGAGCATTAACATTAAGCAGCCCTAGTTAAGTACTAGCTTTTATATATATATTATTTTTTAAAAAAACACACCTTCATAGTATTCCAGATTTTCTGAATCTGAAATGTTGACCATATTATATAGAATCACTAACAGTAGCACAATGAAGATTAAAGATCTACATTAAGTGTGATGTTATGAGTGTGCAACGCGAGTTATCTCACAATGCTCTATTTGTTTCTCAGTAAATACTGCACAAAGCTTATACCAAGTAAGAGGAAACTGATGTAAAAACTGTGCAAAAGTATTTATAAAGTGAGTGAGTTTCTATTGGATTAACAACTTGGTTCATTAAGGGCGCAAATACAATCTAATCAAATAAAAGAATGCAGAATCAGTTTTTCTAAAAAAAAGTTACATTTAAGATTAAATTTAACAGGACCTTAAACCTCAACTCAATAACAAGTTATTGGAACCAGGTTTCACTTTGAAAATATATGATGGACTTTAAAAAAGAACATATTCTAAAAAGAAAACATACAACAATGTCAGCCTATAATTGTCCAAGTAAAGTGCAGAGATGATCTATAGGCCCTAAGGTGTTAATTACATAATATGGCAGAATGTCAGTGACTACATTTTATTCTGCATTAGGCAGCAAGCAATGATGTGTATAATAGATAAATAGCTACGACCTTAATAATTGATTAATAGCTCTATGACCTTAATATTGCCATTCACACCTGATTGAATTTGCTTTCAAGTACCATGATCTATAGCAGCTTCATTGGTTTATTCATGAGATGTACTGGTGATTAAAATTGTTGTACTAAGCCAAAAAAAGTTATAAAACATAAAATCGCATATAGTTTAATAAATGTGTAAAAAATAATGCTAAGACTTATAGAAGTAAATCTGTATCAAACATTACACCTTCAGTACTAATCTGATTCTCAGATCCCAAAGAAAAGGTAGGTTTGGCTAACTGTCTGAGAACCCAAAATATTATGCCCCCAAACACCACTACCCCCCAACCCCCCCAAAAACAAAATGCTCTCCAAACTAGTTTTATGCACCATTATTGTTTTTAAAAATAAATTACTTCACACCAGTTATTCTGAAATATAATGCAGTATTATTTCAATAGCTGAAAAAAGAAACTGGCAAAGAAAATTCCTTTGCCAGTGAAATATCACCTAGCAATGAAAGAAAAATGAAAGAATCGTCTTGAGGGGGGGTATAACCAACTTGGGCAGTGGTCTTCCCATAGACATTAGATTAACCCAGAGAAAAATCCCAGAGTCAATCTCTCCAATCAGGAATGCCACAGATGCAAACATCAACTTTATTCATTTGCTTGAAATGAGAACAGAAAATTAATCAAGCAAAAAATACAGTTGTTATTGTTTAGCATTACGTTCTCATTCCCCTTTAACTGCAAGGCCAGCTGAGCCAATCTTAAAACAAAAACAAAGCTGCAGCAGGCAGGATGAGTCAATTTTCCCATCAGTACCTCAGAAGGAAAGTACAGTCACGAAGATCCACTTGTCTTTGGACAGATCAAAACCTTCTCTTCCAACAGAACGGCCATAACCAGAAAAGCAATGTAGAGTACAAACATGATCAGTCCAAGAATTTTGTTCATTTTCCACTTGCAGGCCCCAATTGCCAGGATGACGAAAAGAAGCATGATGAAGAGAAGAACAATTGAACAGAACAGGCCATTGCTGCTGACTTTGATTGGGGTGAAGTTATTAATAAAGGCGTGCAGGAGCCATGGCAAGGGTAGGCTGCAAAGACAGAGAAGAAAAATACATTTCAATCTTTTTCTGAAGGATCAGGTCAACCTCTTATCTTCCTTTGACAATCCAGAGTTGTTCGTCCATCACTTGTTACACTGAGATTGACACTATATAATGTCATAACTTCCCAGTCTTAGTACTCTGTGGGTTTTTTCTGCATTTTTGATCACTTTTTCTACTTGTCCTACTAACTTCATTGATTGGTACATATACACTGTCTCTCTATTGAATTAGTGTCTTTAGAATGGAGTTCTGAACAGGAGTCACTTGAATTGTTAACTCTGTTTCTCTCTTCACAGATGCTGCAAGACCTGCTGAGTTTCTTCAGCATTCTGTGTCATGTCAGATTTCCAGCATCTGCAGTGCTTTGTTTTCATCATTTTACAAGGATATTTTCTTTATTTGGCTGATGCTGCACTGGTTGGAATAAAACCCCGAGATCGAAAGTCCATGTACAGGCTTTCCTTGTCAAAGGAAAGTGTAGATAAACTGCGTCGGTAACAGCCTTTGTAGATCATGGATTCAGAGGTCCCACAGTGAAGTCACCAAGTTGCAGAAAACCTGTAAACAGCTGTCACCTTGGTAACCACTAACATGGGATGTCCACCCAGCCCTGCAGGTCACAGGTCATACTCCCAACAGTTGGTCAAGTTTAATGACAGGATACCTGGGTGTCCTCTGTCTGCTGTGACACTGCACCTCGGTCTGGAAGAAATAGCATTGTGACCTGTTCTTCCATCCGGGCCTTTGTGGAGAAGCTAATGGGTCTGTTGAATGTTCAGACACTCAAATGTTTAGATCAGTCTGGGGAGGCCTTGCAATATACTCCAAACTTGTATATCACCCACTGCCTCAGGAAATCAGCCAATATAATCAAAGACCCCTCTCATCCCAGTTGTACTCTCTTCCATCTTTTTACCTTCGGGCAGGAGGTACAAAAGATTGAAAACACACACCAACAGATTCAACATTTATTTCCCTGCTATTATCAGACTTATGAACAGACCTCTCATATTAGAGCTGATCTCTCTCTGCAGCTGTAAGACTACATTCTGCATTCTGTTCTCTTACCTTGATGCCCTTATATGAGGTCTGATTTGCCTGAAGAGAGCACACAAAACAATACTTTTCACTGTAGCTCAGTAGAGGCTAGATAATAAATCAAATCAAATGCAGAGAGTGTGCCACAACACCCTAGCTTGCTGTGCTCTGGAGCAGGAAACGAGGGGATGTGACACACAGTGAAGCGATGGGAGAGCAACAACAGTTTGAGGAATAAGATGAGGATATTGAACAGGGCAACATCACTTTTGCCACGCTAGAACTGTACAGTGTCAGATACAACATGCTGGATACAACGTAATAGATACCTAGTTCTAGTGGATGTGAGCTGGGCGCAGCGGTCACACGATGACAGTAAATTTGTTGCTGCTTGAAAAACAAATAGCCCCTGCCTGGAGTCAGAGATAAATGCAACTTTTCTTTCCTTGTTTATTCTTTGTTTGATGCAAATAATGTACCATGGCTTCAATATTTACCGAGTGAGCTGCACCAACATATCATGCCTGCCAACCACATCAACATCCAGAAGGACAAGATCAGCAGGTGAATGGGAGCTGTACCTCCTCCATCATCCTCTCCAGGTCTGATACTCTCTGGACTTGGAAACATGTCACTGCAACTTCATTGTTGTTGCGTCAAAAATCCTACAAAGCACTGGCCACCGTCACTGCAAGAGCACTCTCAACACACTAATTGGAATGATTAGAGATAAAAAGTTGGCATCACCTTTCTCAAGGGAGATAAAAATCACACAACACCAGGTTATTGTCCAACAGGTTTATTTGGAAGCACTAGCTTTCGGAGTGCTGCTCCTTCATCAACTACCTGATGAAGGAGCAGCGCTCCTTAAGCTAGTGCTTCCAAATAAACCTGTTGGACTATAACCTGGTGTTGTGAGCTTTTTAACTGTCCACCCCAGTCCAACACCTGCTCCTCAACATCATTTCTCAAGAGAGTCACGGATGAATAATAAAGACCACCATGTCAGTGATGACCACAAGCCAAGAATTACTTTTGAAAATTGTCAGGCTAAAACATGATTAGATTAGATGTAGCTTTGATTCCTTCAACTGTTGAAGATTGGCACCAATGTATATGTCAAATGGTTGCTTGAGAAGGGTACTAGCAAAGGGGAAGAAAATAAATTAAATGGGTGAATAATTGTGCTGATTTTACATAAATAACCAGCAGAACACGCACATTAAACAGTATATAAAGGACAATTTGCCAATTTCATGGCTTTTGATAAAACCAGCTGCTCTCAGATGTAGGACTCCTTTTTGGAATAAAAAAGAATTAGATACGAAACATTAACTCTGTTTTTCTCACCACTGATGCTGTCAGACCCAGAGAGTTATTTTTGCATTTTCTGCTTTTATTTCAAGTCTCTGGCATCTACAGCATTTTATTTTTATTATGAAAGCTGAGAGATGGTATTTTGACAGTGACAAAAGTGCTAGGTCAGTGAGGGCGAGATAAAACTATGAATATTAAGTATGCCGTCTAATTTTTATGGAAATTGTTGATGGCTGAGAATTATGGGCAAAGTGATCTGAGTAGTGGCTGAGCATAATGCAGTTGGCAGATTAAAGCAATTGAAGCTGCATTCACTGACCTTGACTATTTGTTTAGTCATTCAACATTTTTCATCTCAGAAAACCCTATGGATGTAAACCATAGAAATGCCTTTCCAGTCTTCCCCTCTGTCCATAACACCCAGTTTTTTTTTCTAACTGTATCTTTGAAGGGATGTGGTGGGGGGAGGAGGAGAATGTTAAAAATGGGTTAGAATTTTAACTAGTGGAGTTAAATGTTGATTAGTCATAATTATTTCTCTATAGGTAGAATCTATGTATTTGTAATGAATAGTAATTCTTGCCAAGTGCAGAAACTTGGTCCACGTTTCTGTCAATCTGGGTCTAAACAGCAGTCAAGTCGGAAAATTCGGTGCATTTTTTAAAATCTTTAAGTTTTGCAAGGATTCCTGAAAGAAGAATTTGATTTCCAGTGTAAAACCCCAGTGTGTTGTAATAAATGGTGATCAAAATACAAATTATTCTAGCAGCATTGGTCATATCTGTAAAAACACTGGTGTTGAGGGAAAACCAGTATGTTTGAATAAAACTCAAATTTGGCCAAGAAATAATGAAAGGAAGGTTTTCTTTTACCTTCTTAGATACAGTAAATCTTCTATATCCGCATCATCAAGAATACCCCTATCCATGCCCAAAAAAAGGTAACAAAATTCACTATCCACGGACAAAACTCATGTATCTGTGATATTTAATTTATTCTTATCCTACTGTTTAGTGAGCTCTGCACTTGTGAATTTCAGTAACTGAACCCTCGCAGATATGGAGGAACAAATGCATTTCCAACCAAGCTATCTGTGTCATTCTCTATTCGGCTGGACATCTTCCATTTCCATTAGATAGATGGAATTGGAGTCAAACCCAGTCAGAGCTGCTGAGAGAGCAGTCAAAGGCTGGGACAGTTTGGTGGCTACCATGACAATGGCAGTACCTAACATTTTGACTCTGAGATTACGAAGTTGGTGGCTGTGGCTCAATCTTGATGAATCTGGTAGATATTCACTGCAGGTTCTGGAAGCTTCCTTGCAATTTGCAACTGCCTCATTCTTCCACTTCCATGACTGTGCCCTGACTGCAGCCCTCAATTTTAATGTTCTTCAGGTTTCCTCTATAAGTCCTAGCAGGTCACTACTGCACAGTGACGAGGGGATTTCCTTATTTTGACAATCTAACCTGCTACAATCTCACATGGCCAACTGCTCCCTTTCATGGAATGTAACACTCTTGGAATCTGATTCTTACCTGTTCCATAGAACTTCCTTAATTCTGAATGCTATGGGGTTCGCATGAGCAACATTGAGTAGGCACCACCTCAAAAGCATCTGGACCCAATCTGGTGAGGAAAACCTATCTGACTTCAGCCAAATATAATATCTTTGTTCATAATAACATTAGCCCTCTTGAAGGTTGAATTTCCCAATTAGCCCCAGTGCCCTCAACGTCACTTGTGTGCTGTGCTGACTCACTGTGAACACAACTGGATTATGGAACAATCTTGCAAATTGCTCAAACCTTAGGAGTTCTGAAAATACGCTAGAGTGCTGGTCAGTCCTTAATTCTTGTAATCACTTTTCTGTTATGAATTGTGTTAGTGATAAATTGAGTCATAGCAAGCAAGCATTATTGAACTATTTTCACCTCCCCAATAGGGCAGTAAAGAGGGCAACTTAACAAAATGCACAGATCTTGCAATCCCTTACAACTTCCAAGTGTTTAAGCACATTTAGGTTAGCAGAGGTATTGCTAAAGGCCCATGAATTGGGCTGCTACCATTCAGTAAGGGGAAGGAAAGGAACAAGTTGGAGAAAGTTTGATTCAATTCCTACAGCTTTAAGGCTTACTACAGGAAACCAAAGCACACAAAGACTAATGGAGGGAGGAAGTCATATGGATATTTTTCTCGCACATTCAAGATATTTTGCACAACGTTATTTCTGAAAAACGTATAGTCACTCAGGTGCAAAGTTTTGTTAATGAAATAAATAGATGTGGCATAAATAAAAATTGTTTGAAGTAAGTCTTTATTAACTCACCCAACTGTAATATCAAATATATTGCTTCCAACTGAGCTGGACACTGCCATATCGCCAAGTCCCTTCCGTGCTACAATCACACTTGTGATGAGGTCGGGAATAGAAGTACCTGCAGCTAAAATTGTCAATCCCATAATCTCCTCAGAGATCCCAATTGTCTCCCCAACCTGCAGAATTGAAAGAGTGAATATGTCACTGAGTAATACCAACACACACACACACACACACATTGTGCTGAAGCATCCTTCAATCTATTCTGCTGAAACAATTCCTGTAAAGAGAGATTAACTCATCAGAGGATAGATATTAAGAGGCTTGAATCATTTATTAGGCGCAGTATTGGTCTGAGGTATAAGGATAGAATAAGAAATCAATTCAACATGGGAGGAAAGATCAAATTTGAGATAAATAACTTTGAATGCAAACCATCTCTGTGGAGTGTTTTGCAGAGGTTGTTGCATACTGAAAAGGTTGTGCTTTCTTTTGATGTTTACTACACTGTTAAGAAATCTAGTGGTCACTGAGTGACTTTTCATTTCACTAAATTTCACAGCAAAAGCATTAATGACCATTGGTTGAGAGTGTGAAAGCAAAAAAGAAATAGTGATCTAGCACTTCCAGAAGAAATCACCCCAATATACATTGCTTGTCCAAAAATTTGATATTTCTTTAACCTTCATTGTGATTTTAAAAATGTATTGTGTAATTTAGTATTCAGCAGCTGATCCATGAGAAATTTGAATGTTTCCATTATACCTCACCGAAAATCATTTTGCAATTTTGATGTGCAAACTCTTTGAAGATTGGACAGGAAAACTGCCTTTGAATTTGCTCTCATGAGAGAATATGGTTTAAAAGGAAGCATTTAAATTTGAATTCAACATTAAGTGATCTTCCACAACTCCTGCTCCTCTTCTTCAGTGACAATGCAAACAAGACTGCCTCCAATAATATCCAGTTTCATTTCCCCTCACCCCACCTTGTCTCAGTCCCAACCCTCGAACTCAGCACCACCTGGCTTATGCCCGAAACGTCGATTCTCCTGTTCCTTGGATACTGCCTGACCTGCTCCACTTTTCGAGCAACACATTTTTAAGCTCTGATCTCTAGCATCTGCAGTCCTCACCTTCTCCTCCAATAAATATTCAATATACTTTGTAAGTTTAGAACCGTCAGCAGTGGTCACTGCAGCAGCTCGTGGTGTATTTAGTTCATGAGTTGCAGAGCAGATGCCACGTGGGTGAGGGAGGAGATCAGGCAATGAGAACCAGCAGTATCTTAACTGGATGCTGATTCTCTACATATGGGATACTATTTCATTCCTCACAATACAAACTGAAAATATTATTCTATGGGTTAATAACGCACTTTCAATATCTCATATCTATTCAAGTAATGATTGATCTTATATTAAAGCCAACTCCAACTTTTGACTAAAGAAACATTTATTTTTCATATGTCAACCTCAACTAATTAACAAAATGGATAAAAAGCTGATAATGGAATATACTTTGGGGAAAATGTGAAGGTGTTAATTTTGGAAGGAGGACCAAAAGAACAGAATTATTTAAGTGCTGGAAAGCCGCAACACACAAGGACTCCAGGGAACTTATGCGCGAAACACAGAAAGCTAGCACCCAGGTGCAGCAGGTAATCAGGAAGGCTAATGGAATGTCGGCCCTTATTTCAAGGGGTTTGGAATATAAGAGTAGGGAAGTCTTACTGCAACTGTACAAGGGGCTGGTGAGATCACATCTCGAGGGTGAGCAGTTTTGGTCCTTTTTTTTTAAGGAAAGATATAATTTCATTAGAGGCAGTTCAGAGAAGGTTCACGAGGATGATCCCTGATATTGTGGGATTGCCTTATGTCCAAAGGTTAAATAGGTTGAGACTCTGCAGACTGGAGTTTCAAAGAATGAGATGCGACCTCATCGAATTATATAGGATTTTTAAGAGGCATGACAGGGTAAATACTGAGAAGACATTTCCCCTCATGGGAGAGTTTCAGACCAGAGGGTATGGTATAAAAATAAAAGAGCATCAATTTAAGACTAAGATGAGGAGGAATTCCTTCTCTCAGAGTTGAGAGTCGTTGGAACTCCTTGCCATAGAGAGTTTTGGCGGCAGAGTCTTTTGTATATTTAAGGCTGAGATAGATTCCTGATCAGTAGAGGAATCAAAGGTTACGGTGATGACCTCCATCTCTGCCATTGCAACAACCATTCTTCAACTCTGACATCGAGAGTATCCTCAATTTTATTCACCCCAACATGAACAGCTGTACCTTCAATAGCTAAGGCCCTTACTGCTGGAACTCCTCTAAAAGCCTCATCAACCTTATTTATCCCTTTAAGAAGTTCTTTACAATCTAATTCACTGACCAAGCCTTTGGCTAATTTACCTGTTCGCTTCTTGCGTGACTCAGCGTCAAGTTGATTTTCAACCCTCCTATGAAGGTCCTTGGGCTTTATTATACAAGTTGTTGAACTTGCAAATGACAAAAGTTTTAACCTTCAACTTTGATGAAGAAGTTTTCTTTTTGAAATTATGTTACAATTAACTTTTCAACGGTTATTTATGTAGGAAAGTTTAATACTTGCAATCAAAACTTGAATCTTTAGCTAACAATTACTAGACATCGTTGTGCTTACCTGATGTGCCCACCAGACCATTAGATAGGAAAAGCCCCCAATCCACAAGATTGACCCAAAGAAGCTGAGTATAAAATACTTCCGTAGTCTCTGCAAGACAAATACGGCTTGGGTTAACTTTGTGTAGTTGTTCTGAAACTATAACATCTTCAACTCTTACCTGGTATTTTTGGGATAACCATCCATGTATAATCAATCTTCTGGTGTTAGCTAATTTTGCTTTTCAATTGTCATTGGGTCAAAATCCTGGAACTCCCTCCCTAATGGCATTGTGACCATTGTGGTATTAGTACAGATAAACTGCCACTTCAAAAATCAGCAAGACTTAAAAAGTCTAAAATATAGAACATTTTTAAAAAGCATGTGAAACAAACATGGTGAGATCTATATTTCTACATTACTTTCTCAAGGACAACAGGCCCAGTCAGTAAGTCTCACATCCTAAAGATCCAATGGGGCCCAGATATATCTATTTTCCCAATCATTCCAAGACTCCACAGGTGCATTTATTTCATTCTTGTTTTCAGACCATAAGACAAAAGAGCAGAAATTAGGCCATTCAGCCCATTGAGTCTGCTTTGCCATTTAACCATGGCTGATATGTTTCGTAACCCCACCTCTCCTGCTTTCTTCCCGTAACCCTTAATCCCCTTGACAACCAAGAACCTATCTCTCTCCATCTTAAATATACTCAATGGCCTCCACAGCCTTCTGTGGCAGTGAAATCCATAGACTCACCACTCTCTGGCTGAAGAAGTTTCTCCTTATCTCCATTCTAAGAGGTCTTCCCGTTACTCTACTCTCTCCTGCCAATGGAAACATCTTCCCAACATCCACTCTGTCCAGGCTATTCAGTATGCTGTAAGTTTTCTCAGATACCTAATATTATGTGTTTGTCAGAATTTGTAAAATGCTTTAAATGACTTGTAGTGCTCTCTCTAGGTCTTTTAAATAAATATTCTTCCTAAATCAGCTGCCATTTTAATAGTCTTGACCATTAAATACATTTGATACAATTTCACTCTGGGAGGTCTCGAAATTGAAAAGTCCTCTATCGCTATGCTGCAACATCTATTTATTCCAAAACATACACATTATTGTAACCAACTTCGTTATTTTTGTAGTGCATGGCCAAATAGATGGGCCCTTTAATTTTGTGTGTGTAGCTGGATACGTGTGGTAACTTGAGGGAATCTATACAGGAACATTCATGTTGCCATGCAGCTAAGATGGAATTTAGGTTGTAACTGTACTAAATGTTTTCTTTACATGCTTTTTAAAGACTTTCTTATATTTTAAACTATTAATTCTTGCGATTTTTGAAATGGCAGCTTATCTCAGTCAGCTCGTTATTGCAGTGGTCACCAGATCAAGGCTAAGATCCATTTTAGCAAATGCATTCAGTAAATTTAAGTGATGCTGCAATACAGCATGAAAGTAGTGATGCTTTATTGAAATACTGTTGGTCTGATGGGCCGTTAAACCAAGATCCTGATCACTTTTTCACTTTCAAAGATCCTATTGAACTCTTAGGAGCATTGGGGAGCTCCCCTCCCTGCATTCTGGCCAATGGCCATCCTACAATTAAAAATATAACAATTGAACTAATTTTTCTTATCATTGCATTTTGTACTCTTAACTGTACTCAAATGGCTGAATTTGACTAAAGAATAAAAGTGGCTATAATTCAGAAGTGATCAAATATTTATTAAACAGCTTTTTGGATAAGCCAAGGGGGATGAAAGATGCTGGAATGTAAAATTCTTGTTCCGTTTGCTTTCAAACCCCGATTCATGTCCTCAGCTGTTCCCTAAACAATAAGTTCTCTTGATAATGTCTGTTGACAATCCGTTAAATTATTAAATCCTCCAGTTGCATTGTAACCTCCAAAGTGCCTAAAGCAACAATGGTAAAGATGCATTTCTACATTTAGGATAATGTAGTGTATAGCAAACAAATGGTTCTACTCATGATAGCAGGAAACTAATCTTCATTCTTCCAACAACCACAGAGACAAATTTGTTCTGGGGTTGAACGAGCAGCTGGAGGGCTTCCCCAGCTTTCCTCCTGGCTTGTTAAACATTCAGAGTCAATTTGATGAGATGATGTCAATAATGCTGCAATGTTAATAATTTCAATAATATGAACACTGTCAGAAAGAAACTAGTCTGATGGGTAAGGGTACCAGGGGAGGCTCACTTACACAGCAGAGCTACAGACATTCTGAGTTAGGTCCTTAACAGCAAGCTCTTTCTTTTCACTGTAAAATAAGTACCAACAAAACTAAACTTAGAAATCCGTTTTGCTTTTGGTTTAATTTCCTCATTTTCTCCGCTCTGCACATGTTTGCAACATGACTGTTGCTGTGTGGAGCTCCACAGCCAGCTACAGCCATACAGTATGTTGAACAAATATTGCTCTTCAGATTTGTGTTAATATTAACGTCAACTTCATCAAGTGTCCACATCTATGTGGTTCCCAGGACCAATCACTGGATGACTGTTTACAGCACAAAATCTGGACTTTTCACATCTTGGAAACATGGACTCACTTAAAAAGCAAACCGTTGAGAAGAGGTATTTGAAATGTTAAGACTGAGATTGCTACCAAAGAAAGTGAGGAAATATTATTGAGTCAAGGTGTATAGATGTATTCCAAATATTTTACAGATCACCACGATCGAAGTGAATGACTTAGTAGGCTACTCTTGTTCCTATTTTCCAAAACCATGGGTTATTCCCACTCAATCAACATCCCCACAACCCCCCCACCCCCATCCCCAAAACTCTACTATTTCTACATCTATCTTGGTTGAGATCAACTAACCCAGCATCAAGACCAGTGATGAGATGAGGCAAGTTTCTAATCTGTACTGTGTGGAGTCCCATTAGCTACTTCTGTATCAATTGAAACATCTAATTCATGTGTCAGAACTTCCTTATTATTCATGTGTTTAAATAAACATGAAATTAATGCAATTTATATACTTTATTACTAATTCAACTGTCAGAATATTGTGACTAGTGGACATGTAAAATTTATTCAGTTAAACGGGGAGGAAATGGCCTAGTGGTATTATGGCTGGACAGTTAACCCAGAGACTCAGACAACATTCTGGGGACTCTGATTCGAATCAATTGAATTGAATTCAATAAAAAAAGAGAAAGATCTGGAATTAAGAATCTAATGATGACCCAAAATCCATTGACAATTGTTGGAAAACACCTAGCTGGTTCACAAACATTCTTTAAGGAAGGAAACTGCCATCTTTACCCGGTCTGGTCTCCATGTGACTCTCTGGGCAATTAGGGATGGGCAATAAATGTTGGCCTAGTCAGCGACACCCTGTTCCCATGAACAAATAAAGAAAACAAAAACTAATAGTTTTGGCTTTCAGTGAGCTGTATGGAAAGTTCTAGCCATGTAATTGAACTCTATGGATACAAATTACAGGACACTAACTTGCTTTGGTTTAACTGGGTGTAGAGAACAGTCCTTTGGTTGGAAGAAGTAGGCCTTAGGCCAGACTAAGCTGTCAACGTCTATGTCACTTCACAGACAGCTCACTGGTCACAAGTCTCAGGTAATCCCCACGAGGTGTCTTGGAATGGACTGGGGAAGTTAATACTTCAGCTGTGGAATTTAAGGGAGCATTCCTGCTCCTCATAGCACTAGAGGAAGGACACCTGTCAAAGGATTTAGGTGTCCAACTTCCACGTTCAGAGCCCACTTTAATCTTCCAGATGGATACTAATTGCGACTAACAATTCCATTTTCCAGGGTGGAACTTGATTTCCCACGGACTGACCAGGGAAGTGAAGCAATGTAACTCATGCAGCATCTCCTCAGAATAATGACGTTGGCACTACATACAGAATCAAAAATTTCAGCTTCTACTTTGCCTACTGCTGAGTAAAACCAGTGCAACCTGAATCCCAAAGGGGCTCAATTCAAAGTCAGCTGAATAAATCAGAATGATCCATTGCATACAATGCATGTTGTTAATGTGGTTTTCCTCAGCGGTTCCAGCACAACTTTAGTTGCAGCTCTGGAGAGATCAGAGTGATTGGGGAGTGTGTGTGAGTGAACGTGTGCGTGAATGAATGTGTGAGCACGCGTAAGAGAACACACACCTGTATTCGCATCTTTAATAATCTACAAACAGCCTCTATATTTGCTTGAGAAACAGATGAGTTTCTGATGCACACTATTATCTTGGTACTTATCCAGGCATTCTTACCTAACACTGACATGAAGTAACCTCTTTCTATGACTATTCAATGAACACATTACTTTGGATTTCTGAGACTATGAGACTCAGAGACCAAAGATCAAAAACACTGCACAAAACTTTTTGCGCAAGTGCATGTGTGCAAGAAAAATGAGAGAAATAAAATGGTACGGATGCTTACTTTTTTTCTGACATCAGGCAAGGTGATCCACAGTAAAAGGACGATAGGGATTACAATTAAATAGATTAATCGTTTCAGAGGCGTATCTGGCCAAGCCAAGCTAAGTGGCTGGTCTTCGTCTTCATTCTCTCTGGACGCTTCAGCCTAAACAAAACATGAATTATAATTAGGAATTTAGTGCAATTTTCATTGCAAGTGTAACAAAGAAAAACACAAATATGGACAACGATGTTTATTTTCAATAATCACCAAGACCAAGTAAATGCTTTATTAACAATGCAATAATGGCTTCTATTGTTCAACCAACAATGTGGATAAATGAATAATAATACGCTATGCTATTTGAGGACTGGAAACTTCTATCGGTTCATGATTAAATTGGGGTCAATACTCCTCTGAAAATGTCTCAGATAATTTTGAAGCATGTGTTAAGATACTCACACTGTCCTAGGCTTTGCGAGAGAACAGCTTCGATCTTATTTTAAAATAATTCATGTAAAAGTGTTCTAATGCTTTCTCTTCATTCAGGATATCTGAGCAACCTAAGTACTGATGTTAGTTATATTTCTCACTAATTTTGAGGAGCAAAGAGCAAGTCAAGAGATGGCTTGGTTATTTTCTTTATACAATTCTCGAATACTTCCGAAAGTAATTGACTTGAAAGTCATTTGTTCAAAGCTCCTTCTTGTGTGTTGAATTTATAGAAATGTAATAGTCTATTGTATTTGTTCATCATTAAAGCCACTGACAATCACCCCACAGTTGGGTCAAATCTAACTTTCCCAGTTTCATTCACATGACGGACTGACAGCTTTATAGTTACAATGAAATAATGCTTTGTTACTGTGCCTTAAGGTTTCAGCTCCTGATTTCCAAGGGATTTTGGGACATACACATAAAATCGGGAGACCACAGGATGGGTTTCCATGACCTCCACTCAACAGGAAAATGGGCTGGTGCTTTTCTGAGAAATTGTCTCTTGTTGCATTTTTAAAAATCACAATCAAAAATGATTTTGCATTGCAATTCACTGAGAACTATTCAGGATCATTTTAGTCTTTTGGGTGACCAAATTTTATTTTATTGTTTCCAACAGTGTTTTAACAATCCAGTGTCCTTCTGCAAACCACTGGCATTCTTGAAGTTGTTGATCAGTTTTTTTCCTTTCAGATTTGTAATCAACGACACACCTCAATCAGGAGAGGCTTTCATGATTATCCCAAAATGGTTTTTGGGTCTTACTAATTTTTTTTTGAGAGCTGCCAGGTCCTGTCAAACTGCTACAGGCAATGTTTGCATTTCACAAATAATCAACTCAGGCCATTCATCCTGTGGTTTTGTTTAGGCCCAAACGTGAGTCAATAGGTGAAAGAAAGTGCAGGGAAAGAGTTTTTCTACCAACTCCTGGCTCCACAGCAAGACCTTTTGGATTGGAATCCCAAGCTGAGCGAGGTTTTCACTGATCCAAGAGTAATCCCTCTTTGAGCTGGTTGCTAGGGATGCTGTGACTAATTTAGCAGTGCTTCAAACTCATGTGCACATTGACAGTGGCATCGCTGGTGCTCTGACAAGTCAGTGTTGTGTCTGTGTTGTGCAGAAGCGTGAACACAATACAGAGTAGAGTCATACAGCATGGACACAGACCCTTTAGCCCAACTGGTCCATGCCAACCATAATCCCAAACTATTCTCATCCCACCAGCCTTTATTCAGGTTGAATTTGACGTGCTGTCTAAACTGAATGCTTCCCTAACTCTGCTGAGCTTGGAAGAGAATCATAGTCAATGGACAGGACATTAGCTGATAGATTGTTCCTTCCTAGATTCACAATTAATGCATAGGATCAAACTTCCAAACACATTAGCCAGCCTGCAGGCTTTGCATTTAGTTTTCAAGATGATTATTTTGATAACATTAAAATAATTCTCTATTTTATATCAGATCAAGGAATCTTCTATCAATAGTTTTACCTTATTTTTCTTCCAAGTTAATTTACACAATGGTTAAGTTTCATTAATACTGTTGTGAATTTGATTGAATACAATTTGATAGGTTTGTACTTTGTGGCTTTCTTTTTGCCCAACCACATTTCAAATTGAATCCATTTCCAAAAAAAAAATGAGGTAGACAAAGTGTTGAAATCAGACAAAAGCACATGATCACATTGCGGACAACCTCAGACTGTCTACTGCCTGGTTTCCTTGGGTAAATAAAATGTTGGGCAGTAGGCAGTTTCTAAAACTTACTGCACCCCCTCCAAATAGTGGGAGCTTTGTTTATAAATCTCTCAATCACAGTCATACCCAAATATCACATTCCCCTGGGGTAAAGCAGGAGCTGTGCACACTCCATCCAAGTGGAACTGAGCATTGAGTGACCCAGCCAGCAACCACTCCAGTGCCATCCAATCAAGACATAGCCTGGCACTGATGTCAGGCAAAGAAAAATACAACTGCTCCTCCTGCCACACATTTCTTCTGGCCCAGTGCCAGTAACCTCCCCTCCTGCTAGATTGTGCTTCTTTCCCTGTTTAATCCATAATATTTGGCTTGTCTTCACGAAGCAGCCACCTACCTGCCCATCCCAAAAGTGAGTTTTCTCTCAGAGCTGGCAGCTTACAAATCACATTTGGCCGATGCGGACTAAGGAATTGTTCTAGCAGCTGAATAGGTGACACAATTGCTCTACTTAATGGTCGTTCTGTTATACCACGTGTTTGGTCAATGCAAATTCGCTGTAACGCGATTAATAAATTGGGCTCGCTGTTTCTAAAGCGTGAACTTTTAAAACGTGCGTCGGCTATAACACAATTACATTGCCAACACTTTAAGGGCTGTTTCAAAAGTGCGATTTTTCTGTAACACTGGGTTGCACAGGAACACAACCATCGCGTTATAGAAGTACGGACTGCACTTGCTGATGGGGCACCAGACCAGAAAATTAGCCGATATAGGCCTCTGTCAAAAGGTGTGCTGTTGGAAAAGCACAGTTGGTTAGGCAGCATCAGAGGAGCAGAAGGGTCGACATTTCAAGCATCAGGAATGTGTGAACGAAATGTGGGGCAGTAGGCAGTTTCTAAAACTTACTGCCCCCACTCCAAACAGTTGGGAGCTTTGTTACAATCTCTCAATCACAGTCCTGAAGAAGAGCTTATGCTCGAAACGTCAACTCTCCTGCTCCTCAGATGCTGCCTGACCGATTGCGCTTTTCCAGCACCACACATTTTGACTCTGATCTCCAGCATCTGCAGTCCTCATATTTACCCCATACAGACCGTTGAAATGTGGAGACTGAGACACATGTGCAAAGTTCCATGTATAGACCATATGACATATGTAAAGGTTACGTGAAGTTACAAGTGCAAAAAACACTTGAAAATAAATACTATCCTTTGATAAAACAAGTCAGTATAAATTCAGCCATTTGATCAGAGCTAAAAGAGTACAAGGATCTTTTCAGGAGGGGTGTGTACAAAAGAGAAGCTGACCTGGGTGTAGCTGGACGATGGATGTCATGGAGCAGTTGCAGATGAGCTGCAAATGTGTGAGAATAACACAGGACAGACAAGCATTACATTTCAGGACAGCTGATCACCTGGGGTTGAATCAGCTCCAAGCAGAAGGGTTACTTTCAAATAACTAAACCAGAAAAATTAACCAAGAAGGAGGTTAATTGTTGCAGATGGACACAATGCATTTGTGGATTTTAACAGAAATATTAACTAGTTCTAAATAATTTCAAAATTACAAATCAGCTTAATTACAGAAAAGCATCATGTACTACACGTGTAGTTGTCATGGCCAATAATAATTTTTAAGCCAGTGATACGTTGTTAACTCTTCACTTTTTTTCCTAGTCTCAGTCCTTCATGCAGTCCACTCACCCATAACTAACATCTGCTTCCAAGCAAGTTCAAAATTGTAAACCACCTTGACGGCTGTCTGTTATAGTATCATGTGCTACTCATGAGAGAGAAGACAAAGAGCAAATGAAAAGCCATGTACCAGAACACACTGGAGTGTTCCCCAGGCCTCTGGCCTCAGAACCTGGTTTCAGGCTGGTTTGAATAGTTATTATGTAATTGTTTGCCCCTCTCTTTTCTCATTTGACTTACCACTACTGTGGGACTATTCTGTACAGACATCGTGTATTTAGCCAAAGCAGTGATTATAAAATTAACAGAATTACACAGAAGATATCTGTTATCACAAAATAAAACTCAAAATGCATGGTTTATAAACTGGGATTCTACGCTTAGAATTTACCTGTTGATGCTCTGCTTTAATACATAATTTCAAGAACTGGTGACAATTCTGGTCCAAATGCTTGTGTCAATAATAAAGCATTCTGATGTAGGATGGTATTTTCCCCATTCTAGGAATATGTGAAAGAATTAACATCCTTCCCCTCCTCCAATTTCTAAATAATGGATGCTGCAATTCACAACATGAAGCTTGTATTTCCTTCAGCAGACTTCAGTCATTACAAAGAGAGAAACACAGACCTCAGGAAGTAAGGGGTGATATGCACAATCAATAAAATTCTAATAGCCTTTTAAACTACAGGAACAAAGCTCAAATGGTCTGCAAATAACACTTAACCCTTAAGCTGGCAATTTGACTGACTTTCTGAGCTATTATGGTTGCTTTGGAATGGGAAATTGTGTACACATTAATACAATCTCATGTCCCAGACAGTTACTGGTTGAGAACAGTACAGCTTTGCGGTTGCTATAGAGACTATTTAATGTCCACCATGCCCACGTAAACACTGATCAATATTAGTAGATGGATTTACGACATGTCAGATACGATAATAATAGTGCTCTTAACATATTCCCAGAAGGGCAGACCTACTGCTTTCAAATGCTCTGATCTGGCTCTATCCTGTATAAACTTCAAGTCATCTGAAATCCAGCCTCAGTTCTCTCAGTCATAGCTAATATCCACTTCCAAGTAAGTAGCAAAATATAACTCATCTTGCTGGCTTTCACGCAGCTGCACTTCAGCATGACAGAACGTAAAGAACAAATAGCAAGACATGTACAACCAACACAAAGAGATGTTCCCTAAACTTGGAGCTGCTGCAAGTTCCATTTGGGAGGAAGGATCTACCTAGCCTCAGCTTCCTGCCCTTACAATGGATTAACTAGCTATTACTTCAAAAAGGTTAATACTTAAATGTCCAATCTTTTCTAATTTCATCCCTTTAGTGGTCTATAAATTCCTGTGGCCTTGGTCCACTCCACCTTTGTAACATTCATCTAACCCATTACCAAAGATGTGCCTTCTACATACCACACACAACCACTGAAGCCATAATCTTCATTCATCAGGTCGCTGTCTCCTAATTCAAAGCCACATCTTACCCCACTTTCAAAAGCATCTTCAATCATGTCTTTGAGATTCTCTCAAGCTCTTCTTTTGAGTTCAGTCATAGAGGTGTACAGCACAGAAACAGGCCTTTTGTCCAACCAGCCTATGCCAATCAGATATCCTAAATTAGTCTAATCCCATTTGCTAGTATTGGGCTCAAATTCCTCCAAACCCTTCCTATTCATGTATCCATCCAGATACCTTTTAAATGCTGTCCACCACTTCCTCTGGCAGCTCGTTACATATATGTTCCACTTTCTGTGTGAAAGGTTGCCCCTCAGGTCCCTTTTAAAACTTTTCCCTCTCACCTTAAACTTATGCCCTCTAGTCTTGGACTTCCCTACCCCAGAAAAAAAGACTTTGTCTATTTATCCCATCAATGCCCCTCATGATTTCATAAACCTCTATAAGGTCACCCCTTAGCTTCCGACACCCCAGGGAAAACGGCCCTAGTCTAATCAGCCTCTCTCCATAGCTCAAACCCTCCAATCATGGCAACATCCTTGTAAATCTTTTCTGAGCCCTTTCAAGTTTCATAATGTCCTTCCTAAGACAGGGAGACCAGAATGAAGTGCAGTATTCCAAAAATGGCTGAACTAATGTCCTGTACAGCCATGACACAACCTCACAACTCCTATACTCAGTGCACTGACCAATAAAGGCAAGCATACCAAACACCTTTTTCACCACCCTGTCTATAATCTGTCAAAATGTATTTTTGAAATGGGAAGTGCTAATCCAGAAGGCTTTACTGGAAAAGAGGCTCAAGAACATTGCAAAATAAATGAAACTGCCTTATTGGGGGCTTCTTTCACCTGGAACTTTTTGATGGACAAAGGCAGCAGCCATTCTACAGCAGAAACATCATACAAACAGCCATCAGTTGAAGTTGACTAGTCAAACTTTCTGATGAACTGTTTTAATGAAAATTATCCTAGCCTGAAACATTAACTTGATTTCTCTAACCTGTTGTGTTTCTCCAGTATTTTCATTTCATGTTTCCAGCATTCACATTTCTTTCCTTACGCTGTATGTTGGCTGTAATCATCAACCAGGGAAATGGGAGAATTTCACAGACTTTTGCATTTGATACTTTGCAACCTTAAGCATTCACTTCAACTGTTCGAATAATTAAGTAAAATCTCAAACATTATTCCTGTGTTTCAACCCATGCAACAGTATTCATTAATTACTAATCATGCAGCAATAAAGGGAATATGATCCTCTGCAAAAAAGCTAAATTGTAAATTGCAAAACACCCAAGTCGTCCTCTTATTGTACTGTAACTACTGAAATCAGATGGTGTCTTCATTTCTGAATCTTTGGCTGCAGCGTCTTTAATACAATGAGCAGCCTGTGAGGCTTGTTGGTGAGACAGGATGATCCTTGATGTCTCTCCAAAACCATGTGGAAATATTGTCTTCATTTCTGTGCTGTGACTACATGCAGAAATATTGCTCTATAAACCAACATGTAAAATTAAATTTCTATTTAGAGAAAAGATGACTGAGTTAGTGTGGGAGGTGCACAGACAGGTACAGATTTCTTTCTTCAAACTTCAGATGTCTTCATGAAGCCGCTACGGCCAGGAACATAAACCCCATCAGCACGTGAACCACAGCAAGGTAGGAGTGGGCTAGAAGCATATTGATCTCATTCTCTGGAACAGGCCTAAGTTGCAATTCGGGCAGACCAGCTAGATGGACTCCTGACCTTTAGAGCTGTTTCAACAGTGGAAAAACCTAGAGTCTCAGATAATTTCACATTCGGAATAATTGAAACTGACATTTCTTTGCAATGCCATAGTTGGGAAGCTATCCAGAGGAGTTTAAAATTTTTCGTAAATTTTAACTCGCTCAAGGGAAGAGGACTTTATATGGATACGCGTCGCATTGGTGAAGTAGATTATTGACAAAGGAATCTTAATTAAATTTAAAATGGATATTGCTTTAGATCTAAGCAGCAACACTGAAAGACAACCAACTCCCAAAAGAAACCCGGCAAACCATCAGACAGACAGTCACACCAATATTAAGCAGGAAAAAGGAAGGAAACACACACTCAATACACAAGAAAGGAAAAGACTGGAAAGACTAAAAGAAAGATGAAAATATGTTATCCTCCTACCTGCAGACCAAGGACGATTGACAGTCATTTTAAATCAAAGAGACTACATTGAGAAAGCAAACGCGCTACTTGCAGATACCAACACTTACCAACAAGTGGCGATAGACCCCACCGCACAACTAGACAACCGAATCACAGCCCTACTCAAAAAAACTTCAGAAATCTGGAGAAATAAATAAGACTGTCTTCCAAAAACTGAAACCAGACGGATCCAACGTACCACGCTTCTACGGATTATCCAAAATTCACAAACCAGGAGCCCCACTCAGACCCATTGATTCGCTACCTGGAACACCATGTACAGATTAGCCAAGGAGCTACACCAAAGACTAAAACACTTAGTAGAAGACTCACACCACTCCATCCACTCCACCCAAGAATTCATGAAGACCACCAAAGACACCAAGATAGAACAGGATGAAGTAATGGTGTCCTTTGATGTAACAGCCCTATTCACATTCATCAACATCAACCTTGCCAAGGAAACACTGACTGCACTATTAGAAGAACCAAAGACACATACATCAAACACTACCAACTTCATCAGCAAGGACAGTATCGTCAAACTAGTGGACCTGTGCCTTACCACCAACTTCACCTTCAAGAACAAAACCTACAGACAAACCAATGGAACACCCGTGGGATCTCCAACATCAGGGTTCTTAGTAAAGGCAGTAATGCAGAGACTCAAACAAACAGTTCTGCCAACTATCCAACCCAAACTTGGGTCCACTACATGGATAACGTCTTTGCTATGACTAAACAAACAAATTAGAGGAAACCTTCAAGACCATCAATAATACCCTTACTGGCATAACATTCACTAAAGAGGAGGAAATAACAACAAACTGCCATTCATAGATGTCTCAGTAGAGCGAACAGCCAATGGGGAGCTTCAAACCAGCATCTACATGGAAACAACACATACTGACCAAATACTGAACTACAGAAGCAATCATCCCAACACACACAAATGAAGCTGCATTAGAACATCATTTCAATGAGCCACCAACACCGCAGCATAGAGGAACTATGAAAAACAGAGGAAAATCGCCTGCACAATGCATTCAAAATGAACAGGTACCCAATGAATACAGTCCACCCACGGCAACAACCCCAAACAAGCAGACAAAATGCGTCCAGAAACCCTAGCCACTCCCCCCTACATCAAAGGCATCTCGGAAATGACTACCAGACTACTCAGGCCTCTTGCCATCATGGTAGCCCACACACCTACCAACACACTAAAACAGCAGCTAATGAACTTGAAAGACCCTATACCGACAACAAGCAAAATTAATGTCATTTACAAAATACCTTGCAAGAACTGGAAGAAACACTACATTGGACAAACAGGCAGAAAACTAGCCACCAGGAAACATGAACATCAACTAGCTACAAAAAGACACGACCCACTCTCACTAGTATCCTTACATATGGATGAGGAAGGACACCACTTCGATTGGGACAACACATCCATCCTAGGACAAGCCAAACAGAGACATGCACGAGAGTTCCTAGAAGCATGGCATTCTAACCGGAACACTATCAACAAACACGTTGACTTGGATCCCATTTACCACCCCCTGAGAAAAAGAACAAGAAATGGCATCAACCCAAGGAAACCTGAACTCAAATAAAAATTGGGCCATACCATCAGTTTTTCACTGGAGGCTCACTGATAATGAGTATGGTGATGAAACATCTGAAAACAAACCTTCCAGCTCAGCGAGCAAACTTACATCCATGGATACTTGCTTCACCAGTTCCTCTGGTTGAGGACTGAGAGCCCACAGGAGGGAGGATGAGGAGACCAAGAGGCAGGCTGGGGGCAATGATGCTGGTTCTCCTCTATCCCAACACAGATCAACTGGGATGTGATGGCCACAGCTACAGCCAGTGTGCATTACAACTCTTACTGGGCCTCCCACTTGCTTGGTCTACCTGGAACTGAAGCCAATGCAAGGATCACAACTCAGATGGAAAACTCAGTCCCTTGTGTCAGACCAAAGTCTTAGAGAATAAATAGTGTTTGCATAAATTCTTGACAGGATCATTTATCCTCTCCCCATTCACTGCTGCTGCTGAGCACTGACATAAAGTTAGCAGCTACAGCAGGGAATATTGTGACTGGCATATTAATCTGACAATATTCAAAACCATGTCAACTTTCAGCTGTTCCCTTGGTGCTGTACCACGTATGGTAGCTCACCGTGAATGAAGTTGGGGTTCGCCATTGATCAGATTGACAAAACAAAATCACAACTGCTCTGCCAAGCCTTTAATTATATCAGCTATGAAGAGCACAACACAGCAAGTTGCTGCTAACACTGCTCCAAGGCTCAGTACTAATTAACACTTCAGTCAGCTGCTTGAAGTCAGTCCACCTCATTTTTTGTTTCACTGGGAGCTGTTGACTTCAGACAGTTAAGGGCAGATTAGAATGGAGCCCCTGGAGTGTAAGGTGGTTTTTCACTGCACACTGTTCATCTAATACAACAGACAACAAGCAGAGAGAAATAATAAGAGCCACCCACCTGCATCAGACTGCAAATAGAGTGATCTCAGACAGTGATATTAAAAAAAGTCTTCCAACAAACATTACTGCCACTTGCAATGGTGAATAAAGTAGTGTTGGCAAGTGAGGATTTCCCCCATGGTGGGTTCATGTATGTACAATGGAATACTTCTGGATGGGGATCAAAAGTTTTGATTATCTTTTTGGGATAATGGGTGGCACGGTGGCTCAGTGGTTAGCACAGCTGCCTCACAACGCCAGGGACACGGGTTCAATTCCTGCCTCGGGCGACTGACTGTGTGGAGTTTGCACATTTTCCCCCTGTCTGCGTGGGTTTCCTCCGGGTGCTCCGGTTTCCTCCCACAGTCCAGCGATGTGCAGGTTAGGTGAATTGGCCATGCTAAATTGTCCACAGTGTTAGGTGCATTAGTCAGGGGTAAATGTAGGGTATTGGTCTGGGTGGGTTACTCTTCGGAGGGTCAGTGTGGGCTTGTTGGGCCGAATGGCCTGTTTCCATACTGTAGGGAATCTAATCTAATAATTTTAACCTAAGCTACCATAGGACATTGGGTGGATGATTATCAGTCATGCCCTTCTATTTTAAATCCTCACCAAGGTCAGAAGAATAGTCAGAAGATCTAATGCTTCCAGTTTTCTAACAAATTAATTCGGTTAAAACAACTCCCACTGATCAAAGGAGCATGCCACTATTTTGTGGCAGATGGACAACTTACAGATTGCAATTGTTACACAAAATGGAAACAACATCGCAAACAATTACCATGGCAATCTTTACCTGAAGAGATGGTGCTCGCTACAACAACTGGCTGGGAAGTATACTGACCCATGTATTTTGAGGTTCTTCATTTGTATGACGGGCCAGTAACATGAGGAGCGGTGATAGAAAGCTTGCGCCAGCTAAAGCTTCTTCTGTCAGCTACTCCCCTACCCGACCCCTGCAAATCCCATGGCCAATCCACCTAACCTGCACATTGCTGGACTGTGGGAGGAAACTGGAGCACCTGGAGGAAATCCATGCAAGACATGGGGAGAATATGCAAACTCAGTTGCCCAAGTTTAGAATCGAACCCGGGTCCCTGGCGCTGTTAGGCAGCAGTGTTATCCACTGAGCAGTTCAAGGCAGAAAGATATCACCAGTGTCCTGGAGAAAACATTAGGAGCGATTTTAACCTGACAGACAGAGCTGAAACTGGACGGGTGAAATGGATTCTGGATTAGTGGTGTTGGAAGAGCACAGCAGTTCAGGCAGCATCCAAGGAGCTTCGAAATCGACGATTCGGGAAAAAGCCCTTCATCAGGAACTCACTTACTGATCTACAAACTGGATCAAGCCTTCTGTAATTTTGATCTGCTCCTTGGAGCAAGTGGTCATGCCAGCCATCAGGGTCCTTCTACCAAAATTCAGCTCTAGGCCCAAGGCTTCAATCGGGCCTCACTCACTGAGTGCAGCTTTAACTCCATCCTGTGGGAACATCCAGTAAAATGCAAGAACAGAAGCCTCAGTTGCAGGAAAATTGTTTTACTTTTTTTTCCCCCCCGAGACCAGGAGGAGCAGGAATGGTCAAGCTGACATAGAAGCAGCTTTTGTTGGCTTAGAATTGTCAACTGCGGAAGGCAGAAAATAAGGCAAAAAAGCCAAAGCACTCAGAACCCAAACCAGCAGTTTAAAAATGACAAACCAGCATCTAAGCAGTATGGTGCAACCAACCTGTTTCAATCCTGCTGCTGCTCGTTAGTGCTGTGGTTGCTCTGTGTGCATTATCAGTGATGGAGATCAACTGCACAGAAGTGTCTTACAACAAACAGGCCATGGACATCCACAGAAATGTGTAAGATGATGGTGTGCAGAGCAGTGTGGAATTAACATTTACACATTGCCTGCAATATCAGCATCTTGGATGCAGATGCTAAAGTGTGTAAAACAAAAGCAGTGAGAGATTTTTCGGCTTTGCTATTGTCCTAAATGCCAACTTGCACAGTTAACATCAAGTAAAAATGAGCAAAAAGCCACAGGAAGAGGCAGTGGCAGGGAAATATTTGTCATAGAGGTTTGTTTAGGAGCTTATTGAAAGCAAAGGGAGAGATACGAGGTAGATGTATTTACACAGGGGATCCCAGGATCAAGGCCACTTGTGGGATGTGGGAGAAATAATGTTACTTCTGCAATTCCATTTACTTATACAAAGTAAATGAACTCACACCAGTGTGTAATTGTTTTAGCCAAGAGCTGAGTCAACAAGAATGGAAACGATGTGGAGGAAATATATAATTGTTTTTGTATTAGCTAAAGTCGTATGCCAGCATGAAACGTGATTGTAAAACAATGGTAGATATTATGGGAAAATAGATAAGATGTTGTGAGGGGATGAAGTTAAGCTAGATACACCTGTACAAACAGTAGGTATAAACGTCTGTTTCCCACTTTTACAGAGATACAGGAACAAACCCCAATTAAAGAGTTCATAGGGATCAGAATGGCCTCAGGAGAGGCCCAGATGGAGGGGGTAGATAATGATGAAGAAAGAATATGCCTAACAATGACCTGCAGTGGGATGGGGTCAAACGGCCTTGTGAGGCAAGAAATAAGCATTTTGTCACAGACAATGCCGGATAAGGCAAGAGATAAACAGGAGTAATGGG